>NW_028262336.1:42224100-42528000 GCF_047370975.1 Nipponia nippon | reverse complement strand
CACATAAGGTAACATTAGTTGATTTATATGTTGAAATTCAGTTTTTTCTGAGGGAAGTTTTAGAAAAAGTTCTTTCATCCCCTTTTGCCTTCAAATCTTCACTTAGTATTATGTTCATATTCAATTTTAATTGCTACTTTATAGTTTGCAAAGATGGTATGCAGCTGTAAAATACTACACTTTATTGCAGCAAGAGGAATATTTATCTGAACAGATACATTACTGTTACTGTAAAGAATGGGCCTATTTTACTTTATCAGCAACTAAGGGAAAGGTTAATGGCTATGATGTATCTTTTACGTTGTGTGTGAAACATGGAGTGCTCTGCACTGTTAAGATTTACAGTGTGGAAGATAAAGCGTGTGCTATTCCAAGCACTCTCTTAACAGCAGACTGTAAACTTGGGAATTCACTTCAAAACCCCTAAATATGTTAAAACAACATTAAGATTGGAAAATAAAATAATTTATTCTCATGAATTAATACTTTTAAGCTTATGTGCATGGGAAGGCCCTATAAATTTTCTGGATGTCCTAAACAAGTAAAGAATGCAAGTAACTGGGATGTTTTCAATATTTATTTTATTTCCATCTACAATGTGGCAGGAATCGGGAACAGAGTCATAGAAAAATACTGTTCATCTTTTTGAGAAAGAATCAGTGCCTTCAGAAAGGACATCATCATCATTTAACATACTATTGGGAAGTCAATCTGTTCATCAACAAGAGCCAGATCCCAGCTTAGGGCTACATGAATACTGTGATAAATATCAGGCTTGAGGAAGATATTCAGGTGTTGGGTCTCCCATCCTTTCTGTCCTGTAGCTGAAAGGTAATAGAATGGGTGACATCCCATCCCACTGGGCTAATGTATCCCAATGACTGTTAATTGGACCGCTGTAGGACCATTGCAGTTCTGGCAGGACAGAGTGTGATGCCGTTTGGTACAGGAGTAATTAGGATTTCATCCATTAAAGATTCTGTATTCTGTATTCTGTAAGCTAACAGAACCGTCCGAAATGGGTATGTTTAATAGAAATATCCAGTAAGACACAAATGCAATATGTGTTTCTGTAATTCCTTTTTTCCTGAGTCTAGATAGCTCCTTTATATGGCTTGACCTTTCATCCAGGAGGCTCAGATTATATGTCTGACACATTTGGGAGGGATTTCATCCTACACCTGTGTTCAAAAAGGGATACTCTGCACCTCCTCTGTGCAGCTCTTCTGTGCTGGAGAGGAAGGAAAGATTAATTAGGCTAGGAAAAGAATATGAAAGACAGTAATTTTCCCAGTAGCACAATGGTTGGATCATTCAGGTGACTAGGAGAGTTATCAGTTCTACTCTTTGCTTCCAGCGACATTGATAAATTTATACAAATTTAGTCATTTAATTTGACACTAGTCCAAGAAGCTAGGAATCAGATCCCATGTGTTCCTCCTCCCAGATAAAGTTATTTACCACTAAGCAACAAAGTCAAATTCCTGTTTGTCTGCTATTTGTAACCCTAACACTTAAGTTCCTTTCAGCAATGTGACCCAACTTTAATTTTAGACAGAGGAGTGATATGGATTTCCTCTATAGGACAATCCTAATTAGTAGTTATAAACATTTCTTACAGCTTTGCTGTAAAATACACGTGTTTCTCATACTATAAATTGTCACAATACCATACCACATTGCCTTAGGATTAAAATTTAGGTTCCTGGATCATGTTCTAATTTTACTCCTGATCTAGGACCAAAGTATTTCTGAACAAGTTCAAATGTAGAAGGAGCATCAGAACAAGAAGCTCCTATGAAGCTCTTCAGGTAATAGTAATGATACTAATAACTAAGTACAGTATTTCAGGGTTAGACAGAAGATAAGCTGCATTTCTCAGAATCATACCTTTTACTTTTAAAATGTGTCTTAAAAAAGGCACTCCAGATTATTCTCATTATATGGTTATCAGAGCATTGCTTTCTTTTTGTCAGATAATTAGCTGCTGTAAACTGGACTACCTTTCTTACCTGCAGGGGAGAATCTGCCCATGAACTTTCAGCTATGTTAGCAGTACAGTTCTTGTGCATTGTGGGCACAGGAGAGAGTTGGAAGCATCATAATATCTCAGTAAATAATTTGATAGATCTTCATGTTTTGAAATGTAAAGGTTCTGAGAAGTGGAAGGAATGGTGCCACTAGGTTGCATTGATACTTACAAGAGTTTGTACATTGAACTCTGTGACTTTCTGTTTCACAGCTAAGAAAATAATGCTTAACAAATTCACATTATTTAGTCTATTATATTTTATTTACCCATCTGTAATTTACACTAAAATGCTTGTGTACAAAGCTAGGCATTTCTTGATTAAATCTTTCAATTATGATTAATTTTATTTTCTGAAAGATCCTATATATATATATATATATTTTTTTTTTAAGCCTGAAATATCCTGCTCAGTTTGGTTAGGTTACCAAGATTCTTTTCATATATTGTACTTTTCAAAATGCAAGCAATCATGATAGCTTCAGAGCTTCAGACTGAGTATTTTTGTGATGGAGTATAGTACCAGGGAAGAAATAAGTGCTTATCTAGTAATTATTTTATAATTTCCTTTTTTTTTTTTTTTTTTTTTTGTTTAATAGTACATCAATCAGAGAAAATTATATTTTGTTTCTATATACTGAAATAATCTTTCCACTAAATTATAAAGATAACTATAACTTTCTACTTAATAATGAAGCTTACTGAGTCCCTAGGGAAGATATCATTAGTTACCTGTTTTTCTTCTTTCTCATTTTATTATTTTAGATAACCTTCACAGACACTGCAAACTTCAGATGAGAACACCCTTCTTTTCTTTGTAATAAAATGTTAAGTACATTCAGAATGTTCCATCTGCAATGTTTTGTAGCCTGTCAGACTAATAGAGTCCTAAAAAAAGATAAATGTTTGGGGGTCATTCTGGTAATACTTTCCATTTTACATGAAATATCTTTTCAAAAAAGAAGTGTAATAGCTAATGTTACTAGACATATATATATATATGCGCTAACATAAATGTGTTAAATACAGGACTTCTTTGATCAAGTAACCACCCACCTTACTTATTTATTTATTAAATATATAATTTTTTTCTCATATGAAATGCTAAAATGAGAAGGTCAGTGTGGGAAGTAGCTGACAGCTTTGGTTGTAGGTGCAAGTCTGAGATCCTAACTTAGCTGCTCTTCAATTTTAGGAAAAGTTCACACTGCTTGTGTCTCACCTTCACTTTTGCAGACCAGAGTTGTTTTTTAAAAAAAAAATCTAACTATGTCCTATACAACTAATACTGTGTTCATAGAATGATAGAACTGCAGAATGGTTTGGGTTGGAAGGGACCTTTAAAGGTCATCTAGTCCAACCCCCCTGCAATGAGCAGGGACATCTACAACTAGATCAGGTTGCTCAGAGCCCTGTCCAACCTGACCTTGAATGTTTCCAGAGATGGGGCATCTACCACCTCTCTGGGCAACCTGTTCCAGTGTTTCACCACCCTCATTGTAAAAAATTTCTTCCTTATATCTAGTCTGAATCTACCCTCTTTTAGTTTAAAACCATTACCCCTTGTCCTATTCCTACTGGCCCTGCTAAAGTTCTATAGTTCAACTGAGAAGCAAAAGGAACAATATCTATATTACTAATTTTTTTCTTCTCAGAAGACAGATTTAAATGTCATATGAAGGAGTACTTATGGAATACTTTTTAAGAAGTTTTTATATTCCAGAACTCATATGCATTCATCCTGTTCGTATTAGAACTGAGTATCATTTAACTTCTTTAATCAAAGTGGAAAACAGTGGTTAACTTGATAAATATTTAAGAAGTGAAATACCCATCAATTAATCCATGCTTAATTTTTAAGTTTCTCAGAAAAACCCATTGTTTAATATGACTTAATTGAAAAATGGTTCTTACAATGCTACTTTCATATAAAAACTGATGACGGCTGTTAAGACCTGAGACAGGTGTAATGTCTTAGCCAGGTGCCATACACAGACCCTCCTTGCATCCAGCTCTGGCTACTTACACGATATATTTATTTCCCAGTGTCCATTTGGCTAGGTGTCTCTTCCCATGGTAATTTTTTTTTTTGTGGTAGCTAGAGAAAGTCCTTTCCTTTTATCTAGAAGAAAATGGAGTATTTAAAGATTCAGTTGTCCCTCTTTGTTGCTTCTGGTGATGTAAAGACATCCTTTCCTCCCCATATTCTAACTTATATTCTACCTCTTTTTTTTCAGGGATCATGGCATGATATTTGCTTGAGAACAAAGTCACTTCCTAGAAACTGCTTGGGGTTTTGTTTGTTTGTTTGTTATTATTTGCTTGGTTTATTGCTAAGTTAATTGTCTGTTGAAATGCTCTCTGATTTTGCTAGGTCTAATATCCATATAGCTCAAACTAATGGCAGGATTCCCCAAAAGTATAACATTTAGACACTTATTTTTGGAAATTGTGTTCTTCCAACATATTCCGAGGAGTTCGGTATCTATACAGTTCTCCAGTTCCTGCAGCCAAACTGAGAACATGTCCTTCCAAGATGAGTGATGATAAAAGTAAACCATTTGTGACCCCTGCAGCAATGCCAATGCTGCAAAAAATCCTGTTAAGGCCATTAACAGCCAAAACATCCTGGATTCATAAATCATCTGGTTCTGTTTCTAGCTGTTTCTTTTACTCCAGCCCCTAAGGAAAAGAAGCTGCCACAAAGCAGAACTGTAGAAGGTTTAGGTGTGAGTGCCCTAAATTCATCCCACTGCTCCCTGTGTCTGCTCCACCTTGTAAGGCTATCTGCAAGCCTGCAGGTGAGAAAACAAGATGATGTAAGTGAAAAGACACAATTGTGTACTGCTGGCATAATGCAAAGACCTGATTTTTCTAAAATTTTAGAGGTAAAATTCAAAACGTAATGGTATGTATTGTATTGACCTCAGAGATTTCAGTTTACATAATGACTTCTAAAAGAAATTAAAGAACAGGATTTAAATAATGAAAGCTTACACTAGAATTGCTACAGATTCAGATGGTACAGCTAGTTTCTGGATGCTACATAATTTCCTTCAAACTAAAGCTATCAGAAGCAGGTAGAACTGGAGTAAAATATTAATAATGAAGCCACTTTTGGTAACCCAGAACAACTCACTCTTCAGAAATCTGGATCCCAAGAATAAGTTTTACAATCAAATTAAAATAGTCATCCTATCATTAGTCAGATCCAAGCTTTGCCTCACACTTCAATGGTATTGAAATTTGAAGCAGAAATATATGTCTATTTATGATATTATTTTTTTCCATATCTTGCTGCCCTTTTAAAGGCCTCATTGTATTTAGATTTTATTTTCATTTTTCCTTTTTACAAAACCTCTCAGTCCAATGCGATCAGTGGGAAAAAATTCATATCATAAATATGGGATAAATAATGAGACTTGGAATTCCCAGGTCATGTTCATTTTTTATTTTTTCTTCTGAACACACATTCTGCAGAAGTCATATCCATTAACCTCTGGCTGCTGTACCTAAATGGACTATAGCAGTGGTTATTACTGGTAGAGCTATATGTACCACTTAGGTTTTTGTTTGTTTGTTTGTTTGTTTGTTTGGGGTTTGGTTTTTGGTTGGTTGGTTTGGTTTTTTTTTGGTGTGTGTGTGTGTCAGTTGGGCTTGAGAAAATTATTTTTGATCCATGATGTTATTTGCTGTATTTCACTTTCAAGTATACATTGAGCATTATCATAACCTGCAGCATGGGTGCTGATGGCCATACAAACTGTCCAAGAAGAAGACAGAAAATTCATAGTAAATAAAATTTTTCTAGGCAAGTTTACTCTTCATGTTTACTGAAACAAATGGTTTGCTAAAACAAATGAGATGTGTTAAGTGAAACTTTTAGAAGTAATATAGTAAATATTAGTGTAAAAGAAGGAGATAATGAGCTCTGCCCTCAGATAGTGCCTAGTGTCATAGATGCCCTAGGTTATCCCATCAGGATTCTGTTTTTTCCAGAGCAGTGCAGGTCTCTCACAGGTTCATATCTGCCAGACCCACACAGATCTCTTGTAAATCCTAGGACACTAAGACCAGCACTCAACACCACCTTCTATCAAATTAATCCTGTAAAAGGCCTCAGAGTCCATCAATACCACAGACTTTCCACAGAATTCATACCTGATGCTATTTAACAGAATACCTTTTTCACAATTTACTTTAAATCTAACATGTCATTTCTGGATTCAGTTGATTTCTGTCCCCACTGTGATAGTTTGGGAAAGCAACTAGAACAATTCAGCTCTCTCAGAATCCTAAATTCTCTCAGCTCAGCAGGTTTTTATTATTTCACTTATTGTAAACATAATGTAAAGCGATTAAGTTGCTTGCCCAAGGCTATACAGAAGTCAAAACTAACAACAAAAGCCAGTGGTCTTGATTCTTAGTATCTTGCACAACTACAGTAGTTGCTGCTACGAGTGCCACATCATCTCTGGTGCGCTTGCTCTTGAATATCTCAATAAATTACTTCCAGAAATTCAGCAGTGAAACTAAATAGGTATTTCCATATGTCACTGTTTGAACTGTTTGAGGTCAAGACCTATTTGTCTTGCAGGAGAAACGAAGAATAAAGTTGTACATGAGGCTATACATATCATTTGTGCCTTCAAAGGCAAGAGACTTTGATCAATATTTTTAAACAGCTACACATTGTCTTTTGGTAAATATACTACTGTGTGCTTTAGAAAAATAGGCTTTCATATAAGACAAGTTTTATTTAATTAACTCTGCCACAACAATAATAAACATTTTATTAGCCTATTTTTTTTCCTAGCATTAGCTTCTAAAAGTTCATAAGTATTTACTTCCATCCGTAAGTTATGAATGTAGACTAATTAACAGCGAAGTAACAGAGCTCAGAGTACAAGTGCAAACTTTGTTTCAGTCATCACAGTATTTGCCAATCCAAGTATCATAGCTTGGATACGTACATATGTTGAACTGGATGAAAACTACTGCCATATTTCACAAAAGTACTGAGGCACAAATCAGAAGATTCTGACCCACATATTTAAATTTAAACACATACTTTTGCTAATAGCTTTGTGATTACTGAACTGTTAAGAGATTGAATGAATTGTGCATGACCTAAACCAACATTACAGAAAGTTTTGGTTACCATCTATTGATTATTACTTTGATTGTTTGTAGATCAACTGTTGGTCACTATCAGCTGTACCCACGTAGCAGGGAAACAAGTTTTATGGAATAGAAAGCTTTCTCTCTAAATCATTTAGTGTTTCAATATAATTAAGAAGGGTAATCTATTTCTAAAATATAATGTAGTTGCTTCAGTATTTCTTCTAGATTTATGAATAAAGAAATTTATTTCACAGAGCAAGTATGACAGAGCTGATAGATCCCCAGATCATGATGTGTTGGCTGCTGATGTTGGAATAAATATTCCTAAATTTATTACATTCCAAAGTGTACTGACCAAACCCATAAGATTGCCTTTTGTCTACTGTTAAACTTTTTATAATGTCACCAGCCTCATTATTTGAGCTGAGATTATAATCACTATGGAAACTTAGATTTGTAATGCAGTTTTTCAGATTCAAAGGGCTTCTTTCATCTAATTCAGGTAAATAAGATGAGAGTAACATCTCTCCTGAATAACAATAGTAGCTTTTTGTTCTTTGTCTGCTGTCACAGATATATCTAGTATTTTTGAAGTTTTCTGTTTCAGCCATTGATTTAAATAATCTAATAGTAAAAAGAAACAATGGACATACAGCATGGAAACAATCCCCAGTGCACAATACAGATGATTATATTAGTATCCATGACAAGAGAAAAACAAAGACATAATATATTGGTAGGCAGACCCTATTATAAACATTGAATAGAGGTCAAGTTATTTTGAGAGACATTTTACATCTGTTAAGGTTTGTTTCTTCCATTCTTCTTGCCTTTCCTTCTTTTCTTCCCTCTTCTTAATCCTTTTTGGAAGATAAGAAGAACCAAATAAGATAGCTATACTATCACTATCACTATCACTATCACTATCACTATCACTATCACTATCACTATGACTTCAGTTTTTCTTTATTGTCAAGTCTGAGGACCTAGAATGTAATGTAAAAGTGCCATACATCAACTTTTTGTGTTTGTTTTTAAAAGTAATTTGTAATATTATTCAGTTCTGTCTTGGTACAATCCCACCATAGTATCCATCCACTCTTGCCAAATGATTTCCTGAACTTGTTCTTTGAGACATTTTCGTTCTAGAAGTTATTAATTATGTAAACAAAAACCATTGACAAAATTCAACCTTCCTAACTATGGGAAGGGTGAGATAGTCTTCCTACGTCACTTATGTTCAAAATTTATCTGCTTAAAAGCAGAAGAACTTGCCTCACCGTAAAAGCCCACATCAATAGTGTTTCTCTTAAAAAAATATGTTGGGAGACCATTTAAAACTCAATCTCTATACTTAAGTTTAAATTAACTAATATAGAATTCAGACATATCAATTTTGTATAGTGGAGGCATGGGGAAGCTGTTTCAGAGATAAGTTAATGGAAAGATGTACAGTGTGTTCCCCGCAATAGACAAGCAAATTAAAAAAAGAAATGACAAAGATGACTCAACATTCATCTTTCTTCATGTTTCATTTGTTTGGGGGCTGAGGGTGTGTGGTGTGCGTGCATGTGTGTGTAGAGTTGCTCTTTCCTCCTTTAACCTTAAGGTGCTGCCTCTTCTTTCCCTACAGTTGCATGACTGTTGTACAGAATGGAAAACCACACAGCCCCAATGAGACAAAATTTGATTAGGTCCTGCTTAGAGAATTGTGAGATTTTAAGGATTTGCTTGATATGTTTTTGATGTCACCCCAAATCCCTAGTGCTTTTTTGTTATAATAGTTTTAACTAACTCTGTGAAGGAGAGATACACGGGGACAAAAAGTCTGAAGTTGATATAAAACCCCTTCCAAAGGAGTCATCAAGTCCAGTTTGCTACAACTGTATATATTTTCTCCTAAACTTATCAATCTCCATTGAAAATCACATTGTCTCCCACAGCATTCTTCTGGAGAAGCTGGCTGCTCACGGCTTGGATGGGTGCACTCTGCGCTGGGTTAAAAAATGGCTGGACAGCCAAGCCCAGAGAGTGGTGGGGAATGGAGTCAAATCCAGTTGGCAGCCGGTCACAAGTGGTGTTCCCCAGGGCTCAGTATTGGGGCCGGTCCTGTTCCATATCTTCATTGATGACCTGGAGGAGGGGATTGAGTGCACCCTCAGTAAGTTTGCAGATGACACCAAGTTGGGTGGAAGTGTCGATCTGCTGGAGGGTAGGAAGGCCCTGCAGAGGGATCTGGACAGGCTGGATCATTGGGCCGGGGCCAACTGCATGAGGTTCAACAAGGCTAAGTGCCGGGTCCTGCACTTGGGTCACAACAACCCCATGCAACGCTACAGGCTTGGGGAGGAGTGGCTGGAGAGCTGCCTGGCAGAAAAGGAGCTGTGGGTGTTGGCTGACAGCCGCCTGAACATGAGCCAGCAGTGTGCTCAGGTGGCCAGGAAGGCCAATGGCATCCTGGCTTGTATCAGGAATAGTGTGGCCAGCAGGACCAGGGAGGTGATAGTGCCCCTGTACTCGGCACTGGTGAGGCCGCACCTCGAGTACTGTGTTCAGTTTTGGGCCCCTCACTACAAGAAGGACATCGAGGTGCTGGAGCGTGTCCAAAGAAGGGCAACGAAGCTGGTGAAGGATCTAGAGCACAAGTCTTATAAGCAGCGGCTGAGGGAGCTGGGGTTGTTTAGTCTGGCGAAGAGGAGGCTGAGGGGAGACGTTATTGCTCTCTCCAACTACCTGCAAGGAGGTTGTAGTGAGGTGGGAGTCAGTCTCTTCTCCCTAGTAACAAGCGACAGGACGAGAGGAAGCGGCCTCAAGCTGCACCAGGGGAAGTTTAGGTTGGATATTAGGCAAAACTTCTTCACCGAAAGGGTAGTCAGTCCCTGGAACAAGTTACCCAGGGAAGTGGTTGAGTCTCCATCCCTGGAGGTATTTAAAAGACGGGTAGGCATGGTGCTTGAGGACATTAAACCATGTGTTGTGGACTTGGCAGTGCTAGGTTAACAGTTGGACTTGATGATCTTAAAGGTCTTTTCCAACCTTAACAATTCTATGATTCCATGATTCTATGAAATTAGATTTTTTTATGCTGCTACTTAGAATATGCATAGTAGACTACCATTTGTCATGCATTTTTCCTGGGCTTAAATAATCGTGATTATGTAAAAGCAAAGACCAAGTGATAATACATCTATTAAATATTGTATTTTTAATCAAGCATTGTCTGATTGTTAAAGATTTAAAAAATACAAAGCTAAGAGGAGAAGAAAAATTAATTGGTTGCAGTGTTCATAGATTGGTTACTGTGCATAGTCTCCAAAATTAGAGAATTATTTTAATGTTTTAGTTAACAGAGATGATAATTCAACTTAATTATTACAGAAACAAAGTCTATTGAAAGGAATGGAAAAGTGATACCAAATATTCCCATTCCCAGTCAAGCATCACTTCCACAGGTTTACAAAATCAGGTAATGTTTTTAGTATGTAGTTTAGATACAGAAACATGGAAAATTACAGGAAAACATGCCTGAGAACGTTTTGTTTTATAAGGTTGAAATACTCTAGTGCAGAAAGGTGGATTTTGTTTTTGTTCTTGTAGCTTTTTTTAAACAAAGAGAAATACCCCTTAGGTTAATCTCTTGATGAGGAAGAAGGCTAACTTAACTTACTTATATACCTAGAACTCCATGGTTACGTTCTAGACCCACAATCATACATAATATGAGGATAAATGAAAGGATGTATTTAATAGACCATGTTCTTTAAGAAAAAAAATCAGCATTCTCTCCTCTAGGTGAAGTAGTTAATTTTTTTTCTTCTTTCTTTTGGTATTGTTTTTATAACTATGATCGATCCAGATAAAGCTATTTAACCTTTTCCTCTGCCCACGTGTGGAATCTAGAATATAATCTTTCAACATTTTTATTGCAAAGTACATGAAGAATTTAAACAGTATTTTCTGATTCGTATAAGCAAATCATCAGAACTGTAAATATATCCTGTCATGGTTTAACCCCAGTCAGCAACAAAGCAGCACACAGCCACTCGCTCACCCTCCCCACACACCCCAGTGGGATGGGGGAGAGAATCAGAAAAAAGTAAGAAAGACCCGCAAATTGAGATAAAGATAGTTTAATAGGACAGCAGAAGAAAGAAAAGAAAAAAAGATAAAAGAATATACAAAACAAGTGATACACAATGCAATTGCTCACCACCCACTGACTGATGCCCAGCCCGTCCCCAAGCAGTGATCGCTGCCCCCCTGACCAACTCCCCCAGTTTATATACTGAGCATGAAGTTATATGGTATGGCATAGCCCTTTGGCCAGTCTGGGTCAGCTGTCCTGGCTGTGCCCCCTCCCGGCTTCTTGTGCACCTGGCAGAGCACAAGAAGCTGAAAAGTCCTTGACTAGTATAAACACTACTTAGCAACAACTAAAACATCAGTGTGTTCTCAACATTATTCTCATACTAAATCCAAAACACAGCACTACACCAGCTATTAAGAGGAAAATTAACTCTATCCCAGCTGAAACCAGGGCAGTCATTAATGTTCAAATGAATAAACAGAGACTGTTCTCATGAGGGCCACATTTTCCTCTGACCTACATTTTCATTAGTGATAAGAGATCTGCACCTTATCAGATCTTCTGTCAATGTCAGATTTTAAAAGGTTTTTTTTTATGAAGGAGGAAGATTCCAAGACTGTTTAGGGTGCTTGGGGCATAAAGAAGGAAATGTAATTTCAGCTAGGGCTTGAGTCCAGGATGCTCATAGCAACTTATTACATGAAAAAGGGTTTTTAATTGTACAGTCTGAAACACGCAGGCAGGAGTGAGAAAACTTTGAAGTTCAAGGCAATTCCGCACTTCACATTTGCTGAGCTTTTTACCGCAACAGTGATCTAAGGACATTTGTACTAATATCTGCTTTTGATCTAACGAGTGACATTATTTTGAAATGTCATTGCTGCCTGATGAGGTTATTTAGACATGCATTCTAGGAAGGTGAATATTCCAGTATTCAAAAAATATCTAAACCACAAAAAGTTTTCAGAGTTGTTCAGTACTGACTGATTAGTACCATTTAGACTGTAAATGTTCTTCATGTTCTGAGGCTAGAAGAAATACGTTGTTTTGCAGATTAACCAGTGGCATCCAACATCTAGATAGCTTAATCAAGTCATGAAAATAATTTTCCAGAGTTGCTATGTAGAACTATGAAAGGAGTTTCCAAGGATTACAGCTGATGTAAGCTTGCAGTTTACTTTATCTGAGAACAAGAGACAATTGACAGTGTACTATCTGGCTTTTTAATGATTTTGTCAAAATTAATTATGTCCTTGTTAATATAAAAAGGTAAACTTTGTCATCAATGTGCTATGAAATAAACAATTCTGTGTCTAGGTGCTCAGCTACTAAATGAAAAGATGCATTATAACTTTATTTTATTTCTTGTGATACTTTTATTGTGCAAATATTGCACCATTATATCTCTATAAAGTATGCTAACATTTAAAGGGAGGATTTTCCTTTTCTGCCTTAGCTGTTACAAAATTTGTTAGGGTGCATTTACTAGTAGGAACTGTGTGAAGGCAGCATGTTACGCTGAGCCAGCAGAGATTAGACTAAATGAGAACACAATAGCTGTAAATTTAACAGGATTCATTTTCTAAAGTGACTGCTTTATGCATCTGCAAATGGAAAGAAATAGAGCATCAAGCTCTTAATTTTTTCTACACAAATAAAAACTGAAGTACTGAATGTCTTCATTTAACATCTTCAAAGCAATATTATTTTTATTATATACTAGAGCAGAGTACAATGCATGAAAAAGCAGGAGATGATGTGGGATTTTTGTATTATGCACCTTCAGTAAAAAATAACTGTTTTTTTAACTCTCCATGACATTTTTCTAAATATTTCTAAATATTGTGGCACAAATTGCTGGATTGTAATGTTCTGTAAACTTCTATATTAGTGAATGTGTGAGGGTAGGGGGTAGAACGTTTCAATGGTGCATGTAAAATCTGTTTCTACAGTATGTTTACTCGATATTCAACCTATTTCCAGTTCAAGTCACTAATAATAATTCTACTGACTGAAATGGAACAGGATCAGTAGATTGCGTATCAGCTGCTTTTAGCACATAAGGTGACTGAGTTTAAAGGCAGGAATAGGCTTTCTAGCAATTGCCTGTTTCAAAACTAGCCCAAATAGGCAGGTACTTTAAAGACAAGTACTATCTCACAAAAAAAGAACAAATTCTCTTCCCATGCAGTTCCTGCTTATGAGTTAGCTTTTGGGGGTATTTAACAGAGTAATGCAAAATGTAGTGTGTGGTCATTAATACTTATTGTAGACTTAATTCTTCAGAGTTCATTGTGTTAAAAAGTATTACTTGCCATGCGTCTGAGGCTTTTAAGTCATATGATACAAATTCAAAGCAACTACTGTTATCTTATAATAACACGTAAAAGAAAATATAATAAAAGTCAGGCTACTCTAAAAAAAAAGATGCATGTCTATATAGGTCTCAGAGGAAAGTGAAAAGAATGAAACGGCAAGAGACTAAAGAGTCTATTTAATGCATCCAAAAGATAAGCAAGATAGCTGCCTTGCATAAGGAAGGTAAGCACTCAAGTGAAAGAGATGTCTGAGAGTAACGACACTTCAAATAGCAATAAAAGAATATCTAATTAGCATAACTGCAATTAAGGCTTTGTCAGGCCAGATAAAAAACTTTTTCTTTTTTTTTTTTTTTTTCCCCTAGTAGTAGCAATTAAATACTTGGACAGCTAAACTTGAGGTGGCACTAAATATTTTTTTATTTATTTCTCAGAAACTCTCTGAATGGTATGTTACATTTTAAATAGAAATTTTCAACTGAAAACCAGAAAAGATTGTCATAATGGTATCTTCATAAAATCGTTCAAATCTATGCATGGCTCTTCATGGTAAAATTTCATAAGTCTTTTCTTTCTCTTTAACTCACAGTCTAGTATAGGGGTAGAATATCTTGTATAGAATATTGGTAATAGCCAGAAAAAATAGTGATTCAGCACTGTATGACAATAAAATTTCAGTTTGGTAGTTTGTTACATTTTGTTGTGACATTAATATATGGTCATTTCTCCCTAGGTATAATCTGACTATCAAATAGAGTTATATTTAGTACTTTTTTACCCATTAACAATGAGTCACATATGTAGGTCTTCTGCGAGGAAGATTGGTTGAATAAATAGAAACCAATATTATTGAAAGATACATGTGTGTGTATGAGTGGTGTATTTATATTCTGGAAGAAACTGTTTTTGCGGAGTTGTGTTACTAGGAACTGGAACATGTAACTTTCAAGGAAAATGTAGCTACTAGTTCTTTATGGATGTTTTACTGTGTGCACTATCTTTATACTGTTCATGTCTATTTATTACATTTTATTTGGGTTGAATAATACTATGAGTACTTCCACTTGAAAAATAGAAAAGAACAAATCAGATGCTTCATATCGTAGTCTTAATATATTGTACTCCGAAGTTGCAGACAGCAAAATTTACACAATCTATACTATTTTATAAGAAAGAAAAAAATGTGGGATATTTTAGTTAATTGTGCAGAAGTAGTTTCATGCTACCTTTTCTATTTTGCTTGAATATTCTGACTGAGCATCCTCGTTCTGGAAAGGGAAATTCATTATGAAAATAGCTGATTGTACTTTTTTGCCACAGCCAAAGTGAAAAGAGGATAGAGCAGAGAATTAGCTGTACTGTAAGTCTAAAATGCCAAGAGAACATGAATGGCAAGGCTTCCCAAGATCTGGGGGCAGTAGAAATGTGTTCAAGGCTTTCAATATTTTGGCTTCAGTGTCTTAGATTCTTGGGCCAGGGGGAAGATCTTCCCAGCTCATAGCATGGAGTTTGGAAGTCCACTATGGCTTCAGGGTGTGTGGAAGTAAGGTGTGAAATATTAAAATTCTAGAGGCTTGGCTGAGCACATGGCTCCATTGCAGACATCCTAAAAATCCTGTATTGGGGCTCCTAACTCACTGGGGCCTCTGTAGCTCCCAGTCCCTGGGTTTAGTGAAATCTGTTTTCATTTGAAAGTCTCCTATCACTCTAAGTTGCACAGTTTCATGGCATCATGAAAATGACTATAGTCAATAACTTTATTTTTTCTCTGTATCAGTTACCCCAAATGATATGCTGACCTGTAAACAATTGAAATGTTTCACAATCAAATCATAACTGATCTAGGTTCTCCATCCCTCCAACTGACATTTAATTACATGCCATTAAAAGTTTCCTGAACATGGAGAATAATTAGGACCCTACTACTACCTTTGAAAAGGCTTGTCTCTCTCAGTGCTACCAACAGGTACTGTCTGTTCAGTGAAGCGTTACCAAATAGGAAAGAAGTTCTATTTTTCTCCTCTTACTCAAACAAACTCACACATATTTGATTATATGAGATTGTGCTAAAATTAATTAAATGTTCATATTCTAATGTCTGTAGAAAGTAGCAAAATGAAAGTGTAAACATTTTATTCAGTCTATAAATAATCAAGAGCTGTGTAACCAAATGCTGTAAACTGTAATTGGTTAGAATAATTCCCCTTTCATTAAATGAATACCAAAGCTAAATGAAATAACTTAGTGAGGATGTTTTGTTTTACAGTAGAACTAAAGCAGCAATAAATATAGGAGTTGTTACGTTAATTAGTCTGCATCTACCTTAGTGTTTTAGTCCAAGTTAGGAGGGATCTTTTTTAAGTGATCTTTGGACAGCCTTGGAATGAACAGTTGGGCTCCTTTGTGCATGAAACTAAATGAAAATCTCCAGTCATGATTGTGTGTTCCACCTGCGAAGCTAGGCTAGAACCAGTCTAAACTAAAACTAAAAAAGCATACATCATAGACGCCAGGTGCACAACGCAAACTATTTTACTGTCGGCATCAACTTCTATTGGACATGTAGATGTATACTAAATACTGTGTTTATTTGTTGTAGCATTAAGAAACCAGGTTTTTGTCATTTCAAGGGTGTTTGGCCTATATTTTGTTTTATTTTTTCTTTAATGATTGAAACTAACAATTTGATAAAAGCTGTATCTTTTGTGCTTTTACAATTAAATCTGTTCCTGCCCACACAAAAAGTAAAGGAGTAAATTAAATTATTGCATTAGGTAGATATTATTAAGAAAACTCTCTGATGCATTATTGACAGTCTACAAGGTCTTTGGAACTTATGAATTCTTAAATTAGTTTTAGTTATTAGACAAGGTGATGAAGCAAACATTCCATAATATAAGTATAGTCTTTGGAGAGCAGATTCCACATGAAAGCTTAGATTGGAAACACTGAAATGACTGTTTCATTGGATAAGTTTTGGGGGTATGCCTGAATATAAGTATGACATGCATTTTTATATTTCTGTAGTCTCGTCTTCTTACATATATATTTGTATGTATAAATCTTATATGTATAAAAGTACATTTACAGTTCAGAGTCACACCTTCCATTTTAGAATACTGCAGATGCTAAATCTCTCCTTCCTATTTTTTTATGGATATCATCTTCTGTAAACATGTATATGTACAATTGAGCAAGATTATTGGGTGCCCAGAAACATTAATGGTGTGTAAGATGCACAGAACTTTACAGTGTCTATTTGGCATTACCAAGGTTGTTTAAAGAGGTTTCAGTGCGTTTCACACTGCCTAACTCTTGGTAACTGAATTATGAGTCTAATATCACTTCAGTCTTTCTATAGACAATGGGAAAAGAGGATCACTTACATAATGGAAGTGATGGAAATGAATGATTTAATTTAGCTTTTAAATTCAGGCACCTAGTTTAGGGTGATGATAAGCTGTCTTTTTCTTCCCGCCAGATGTTACAAATGTGAAACATTTATCTAACATCTCAAAGAAAGAGTATCAAGCTTACAGAAGATATATAGACTGGAGCAGTTAGAGAGCTTATATAGGAGATATTTTAATTATAAATTCCACTTATTGTTTCTGTTCACAAATCATTGCCATTTTGAATTTTTAAACAACTGTGTTGCTGAGGAAATAGAGGTGCATATCAAGGTAAATTCTTGGCATTAATGGTTTTCATTCTGAACAAGGAGACAAGGACATGTAAAAGCAGCAGCTGATTTTTCTATGCAAAATACAGGTCCCAATGTCCCTAAAGGCTCGATCTCATTTTCATAACAGCAGCAACTTTAATAAAAAAGAGAGGGGGAAAAAAAAAAAAAGGTAGGACTATGAGGAGAATCAGTAGCACAGGATTTTATGATCTGACAAAACTTTGAATATAGTGTAACTGAAAACATTTTTGTGAAGTTGTAAGCATTTCAGAAAATAGCTTTACTCTCTGAATGACAGTAGACCAGTACTTTAAAATAACAGTTTCATAGTTGAAAATACAGCATGGAATTAGATTTGCATCCTAGTATTCACTGGAATACCACGAGAGGTATCAAGGGCCTAACCATATGCCACAGTTTTCAGTGATTTGATTTAAGTCCATTCTAAACTAGATCAGCAGGAGTACTGTATTACATTAAAAGTTCACCGGAATGAACACCCAGTGCCTGGAAAGCCACAAGGGTCTTCACAGTTAGCACTGCCACCAGCACCAGCATTCTCTTCCCTTCCGTGCTGCGGCTCCTCCACCAGGATTTTGACAGGTAAATGAAAACCTGTGGGCATAACACTGCTCCAACATACAAAGTTAAGAAATAGCTTTTATCCTGGCTGTTTTCCTTCCCCTTTACAGTAGATAACATGTTCTTAACACGTTGGTGTTCAATTCCAGCTTGGTGTTAGTTAAAGGAGGCCAAAAATTGCTTTGCGACAGCAAATACTTAAGTGGCTTCATATACTCAGCCTAGACATTTATTCTTTTCTCATGAAACCTGAAACAAAGGTTTCTTTGCAGAAGAGCAGAGCTGGAGGCTGGAAGAATACTGACACATACCATGCTTTCGTGCCTTTTTTCTTATTTGGGCATCTGCTATCAGCCACTGTGGGAAGGAAACTGGGCTTGATGTGCTTTTGATCTGACTCAGCACAGCCATTTCTCCATTCTATACCTTCAGAAAATGTGTTAAGTACAGGATGAACAGATCTTTCATGAGCATCTTTCATGAGATGACAGAGAATCCAGAAATACCTAATAAAGTTCTGCAGCAAAAATATCAGTAATTTCTCCTCACTTTCTACTTCTTAATAAACATTGTGCAGAATACTTAAACATTCTGGGGCTCAACAATGCATGCAGCACACTGGCTCTTAGAGGCAATATTTGCAAATTGTATTTTTACAATAGATTAATGTTTAAAACATCTAAACCAATCTGGAGTTATCTGCTCTGTGTTGCAAGGGCCCATTTGACTAATATTACTGAAAAGAGGAAGAAGTTAAACCTCTATAAACTATACTATAATGTTAATTGTAAATTTCATTAAAACAATAAATAGTTTAGCATCTTGAAATGATACTTATAGAATCATAGAATCATAGAATGCTTTGGGATGGAAGGGACCTTTAAAGGTCATCTAGTCCATCCCCCCTGCAATTGGCAGGTACATCTACAACTAGAGCAGGTTGCTCAGAGCCCCATCCAGCCTGGCCTTGAATGTTTCCAAGGATGGGGCATCTACCACCTCTCTGGGCAACCTGTTCCAGTGTTTCACCACCCTCATTGTAAAAAATTTCTTCCTTATATCTAGTCTGAATCTACCCTCTTTTAGTTTAAAACCGTTACCCCTTGTCCTATTGCTACTGGCCCTGCTAAAAAGTCCATCCCCATCTTTCTTATAAGCCCCTTTAAGTATTGAAAGGCTGCCATAAGGTCACCCCGCAGCCTTCCCTTCTCCAGGCTGAACAACCCCAGCTCTTTCAGCCTTTCCTTATAAGAGAGGTGCTCCATCCCTCTGATCATTTTTGTGGCCCTCCTCTGCACCCGCTCCAACAGGTCCATGTCCTTCTTGTACTGAGGACCCCAGAACTGGACGCAGTATTGCAGGTGGGGTCTCACCAGAGCAGAGTAGAGGGGCAGAATCACCTCCCTCAACCTGCTGGCCATGCTTCTTTTGAGGCAGCCCAGGATACAGTTGGCCTTCTGGGCTGCGAGAGCACATTGTTGGCTATGTCCAGCTTTTCGTCTTATCAGTATCCCCAAGTCCTTCTTGGCAGGGCTGCACACAATCCCTTCATCCCCCAGCCTGTACTGATACTGGGAATTACCCCGACCCAGGTGCAGGACCCTGCACTTGTCCTTGTTGAACCTCATGAGGTTCACACAGGCTCACCTCTCCAGCCTGTCCAGATCCCTCTGGATGGCATCCCGTCTGTCAGGCGTGTCGACTGCACCACTCAGTTTGGTGTCGTCTGCAAACTTGCTGAGGGTGCACTCGATCCCACTGTCTATGTCATTGATGAAGATATTGAACAGCACTGGCCCCAGCACAGACCCCTGAGGGATACCACTCGTCACTGTTCTCCATCTGGACATCGAGCCATTGACCACTACCCTCTGGATGCGACCATCCAGACAATTCCTTATCCACAGAACAGTCCACCCATCAAATCCATATCCTTCCAATTTAGAGAGGATATTGTGGGGGACCGTGTCAAAGGCCTTACAGAAGTCCAGATAAATGACATCTGTAGCTCTTCCCTCGTCCACTGATGTAGTTACTCCATCGTAGAAGGCCACTAGGTTGGTCAGGCAGGACTTGCCCTTGGTCAAGCCGTGCAGACTGTCCCTAATCACCTCCCTGTCCTCCATGTGCCTTAGCATAGATTCCAGGAGGATCTGTTCCATGATCTTCCCATGCACAGAGGTGAGGCTGACAGGTCAGTAGTTCCCAGGGTCCTCCTTTTTACCCTTTTTAAAAATGGCTGCAATATTTCCCTTTTGCCAGTCCCCAGGGACTTCACCTGACTGCCATAACTTTTCAAATATGATGGAGAGTGGCTTAGCAACTACATCAGCCAGTTCCCTCAGGAGTCTGGGATGCATCCCATCAGGACCCATAGACTTATGTACGTTCAGGTTCCTCAGGTGGTCACGAACCTGATCTTCTCTTACAGTGGGAGGACCTCTGCCCTCCCGATACCCATCAAATGGCCCACTGACCCAGGAGGTGTGAGGAGAGAGATTGCCAGTGAAGACTGAGGTAAAAAAGTTGTTGAGTATCTCAGCCTTCTCCTCGTCTGTTGTTATCAGCTCACCACTATTGCTCATCAGAGGGCGTACGCTTTGTTTAACCTTCCTTTTTGGTTAATGTACCTGTAGAAGCTCTTATTATTCTTTGCATCCCTCGCCAGGTTCAGCTCCAACCGAGCCTTGGCCTTCCTGATCCCATCCTTACACAACCAGGCAGCATCCCTGTATTCTTCCCACTTCAAATCTTCACGTATTTTCACTGCAGAGATATTAAAAGATATAAAATTGATTTTTCCAACACAAAGATGTATTTTTAAGTATAGATTTTAATTACTGTAAGTCTGTAGCCAATCTAAACACTAGAAAATTTTAATCATTAAGGCAACATACATTTCATAATACTTATCTCCTAAGAGAAAATCCTGTAGTTGCTGTGAGGCAAGTATTTTTCTTGATTTGTTGGGCTTTACAAATCCTACACAGAGTCCAATAGAAGTCTAGCAATGCCAACTTGGCAGTGGCTGCAGTATTAGCTACAAGAAGGCTTAAGAAAGAGACTGTCAACATTTCCTCCTACAGACCCTAAATAGCTATGGGCCATGAACAGAGCTTTGTATAAAAATGTGCTCTTGTCCAGCAAGTAAAGAAAATCAATTCTGAATTCATGCTATGCTGTATCATGACAGTGCCTCTACTCCTCTTCACTAGGTTTTTCCTCTGTAGAGTTGCAGCAGAATATAATCTCAGTCTGCCCTTTTTTAATGTTCATAATTTCAGTCGACTGAAATGTTTTTGAATAGAAAGACAAAGATTAACCTTTTAGAGAATAATATCTTCTCTCCTTCTCTCTCCTCTCCTTTCTCAAAATAAAGAGACAGATATACTAGAGCAATTTCCTGAGAAAATGCAGATATTTTGGGACAGTGAAGTACTTCAGGTTTAGAGAGCACTGGATCATAATTCCACTTCATCATTTCATTTTAGGAATAACTCACATTCAAAGTCTGTGACTTGAGAAAAATGCTGCTGCTTCTGGACCAGTGGACATAAATCCATGTATCAGTGCTGCTTTTCCTTTTTCTCTTTAAGCAATCAGATCTTTTTGTGATGAATGCCTTTGTTTTCCTCCACCCGTCCAGTAGACTGGCTGTTATATATTGCCACAGAACATCATCTCATTTTAAATAGAATTCAAGATATTCATCTTTGAAAATAAGCCAGTATAATGCCACTGTGCAAGATCGCACATTCAATCTTTTTCTGTGACAACTCCCAGTCAAATATTAAAAATTATACACAGTGACAAAACTTATACAGAAAGTGGGGTACTCCACAGCCAATACTTGTCATAAGTCTGTTTTCACTTCTTACACACTGAGTGACTCTTCATAAGGAAATTAGAGATTATGCACAATGTGGTAAAATAGAGATTCTTGAGGCTTTATTTAGTTAATTTGTTATAGTCTATAAAATACAACAGCTACCTGGGAAAAAAGAGAGATTTTATGAGATTAAACCTCAAATATTGGTCTGGTAGCTACTGAACTATTATACAAATCATAGAGGACAAGTAAATTGGGGCAGATTTTTTTCTGGCTGTGTGTAAGTACACATTTTTGAACAATATAAGGCTCTTTCTGTTGGGATATTTCAACCACTGGGTAAACACGAATATTTAATTTCTAGAAGAGAACATTTCATAACATTTTTCTTTTTCTTAGCACTACAGAGGGAGAGCTCTTATAAGTTCTGTCTCGATACAGAGATGTTTGTTTTAGGTGCTGGTATGTTCTCACCAAATGATTTGTTAAGTTTTGTGTCAAAAACCTGAAGAAGCTTAGCTAGAATCCACCATTTGGATTTGCATTAAATTAACTTTATGCATAGTTTATGTGCTTCTACTCTTTAGAAGAAAGAATTTTCCCTTCTTTTGAAGACAGTTATTTTGAGAAATGTTAGTGATATATTGCAGCAAGAAGACTTTTCTGAAATTGAGCCTCTCTAATGAACTTCTGATGTGATATTTCAAAATGAAGTTGTTCTTTAGACTTAAAATGGTAAATACAACTTCTGTCTTCTCCTTCACTAGGAAGAAAAAGGCACCGGGGAATCTACTTTTGACCTTTCAAACTCTAAATGCTTACATTTTATAAGACTTCTGAAGATAAATAGAGTAAAATAACACTTCTTTTTCTACCTCTCGAAACAGTAGTTTTTCCCAGCTCCTTCACAATTCAACTATTACCTTGATAATTTTCATCAGATTTTTCTTCCATAGTCTGGAAATCATTCATTCCTGGAGCTTTTTGTTTTCTGTTCATTTCACTTAGGCTTTCATACTCATACTCGGTATTAATAGAGATTCCAATTTATATAATTTCACTTTTCTTTTTGACACATTTTGTAAACATTTCATTAATCTTTACTGCATTGAATATTCATTGGCTGGTGCTGGTATTTATTTTGGGGACTCTCGGTAGGCTACTGAGCCACTGGATGTCTGAGGCAGGGAAACCATTCAAGAATAAGATAGCTGTCTTCAGGTGTCTACATGAGTAACTACAGTTCTGCCATGCATTCAAAATTTTATTATGATCAATAGAAACCTGCTAAATAAAATCAGTGCATTTAAAGAGCAATTCCTCTCCTTCTGAAGTTGTCACATTGAGTAGTAAAGTGAATCTCTGCCTCAGTCCACTACCTATATTGATTAGGAGTAGGATTTTCACGTAGCCATCTATTGCCATTTGAGGTGTGGTGGGATATCTGAGACATCCTGATGCTGGCATGCATGACACACAGCCTACAGAGACTTGCACCTCTCTGAGAGCAACAGGTGATGTCAAGGAGGGATACCTCTCATCTGGCAATAGATGCATATGCTTAGACAGTTGAATCAGATTATTATTTAGGGTTTCCTGACTACCAATGCAATGCTTGATCCACTGGTTAATATTGCTGCCTAATAATATCTGTTTAAAGGTATATGACTGTTTTGTGGTAGAAGCTTCTGTTGTAGTTAAACGAGATTGTTCCTCTCTGAGTGAACAATGTTTGTGACTTTAGAATGAGTTGTGAGTTCTTACGAGAAGCACATACTGCAGCATCTGTAAGTGTTGGTTTCTTATGTTTGCATGATTTTATATTCCTGACTTCATATTAAAACTGAGGGACAGACTTTACAACCTATCTGGGTTTTCTTTCAGTACAACTGCTGAGTTACTTGACTAGGTTTAGAATATTTTGTACTTTGACTTTGTTTTCTGTTTCAAAAGGTAAGATGATGAATTACTACTGAAGCCAAGTAAATAAAATAGATGAAAACTTTTCTAATGGATACAGAAAGAAATGTCTGATTTTATTACAATCAGCATTCAGTCAGGCTATATTACTGGGCTTTATGTACAGATAATAAGAACTCCTGTAAATGTTACTTCAAAAGAAATTTAGTATTTACAGTGTTATCAGCTAAAGTCACTTGTTTCTAGGATGTGCACCATCCTGAGTTGCTTGATTAGCAATTTGTCTATTGAGTTGTCAGAAATTGCTAAAATATTACTTTATGAGCAGAGATTGTTTGTTTCAGATGCATTTGCTTTCAATTAATAAGACCATATTATGTGTGGGTTTGTGTCTGTGTGGGTTTGTCCCTGCATGAGATTGTAAATGAAGAATGACAGAGGAAAAAAAGCCCTTTAGTTATATAATTTTAAACCAAAATAAAGCTGTTTGACGAATGGCAATAAAATATTACACAACTGCCAGTGTTAATTAATAGGCTTTACAGGTTTTGGTATATTCAGCAGTATGACTTGTGTTTGTGGCTAAAAATGAATGCTAATGATCTGTGTAGTGTTACAATACAGATAGCACATTGTCAAAAACTGTTATAAATGCAAAGTCTCATTTGTGCAAAATCTGTAAGGACAAATAAATACAGCTGTAATTCTCAAGTCAGTGATTATACTCCCACTTATGTGTGCAGAAACCTAGTTCCAAATCAAAGTGTGGCTCTTTTCATATGTTACTATTCATATGAGTTTCTTGACTGTGTTTAGAAGATTTTGTACTTTGATTTTGCTTTCTGTTTCAAATGAGGATGAATTACTAGTGAAGCCAAGTAAATAAAACAGAAGGAAACAGTTGGACATTCAACTTCAATGTTCTTTGAGAGCCCTTTATATTATATATAAGTATATATAATATCTATCTATCTATGTATCTTGTATTTACCAGTTTATCAAACTTAGGCCCAACTCTACTCCTACTGAAATTAATATCAATTTCTTCTTTTATTTTGCTTGTTATGAGTTTCACATTCCTTTCTTCTGTTAATGATAACTCCCTTGAAGATGAGCCAAAAACTTTTGTTTTCTACAGGAGTATAGGTAAGACATAATTGCAATTTATTTTTTTAAATAGTGAACTCAAACATCTTTTTAACTGCACATAATAATCATACATAAAATATATACATAAAACTATGTATGATAATAGTACATTCTTTCCTTAGACAGAGACAATGCAGTCCAGTTCTTGGTATAATTCATCAGCTTTCTAATTTTCTGGAACCCGAGTGAGTCATGGGAGACAAGCATATGTTAACTCGAACGTGCAATCATATATCTGACATTTAACCATTCACAAATAAAAACTCTACTTAACAGGAAAATATAAGGATTTAGGAGAAAGAGATTGAATAAGAAGCTGTTGAAATAGAAGTAGAGAGGAAAAAGAGACTCTAACTCAAGTTTAGACTTTCCTGGGAATTTACGTCTTTTATAGGAAAAGAATAAAGGAGAATCAAAGATTCAGAAGTGTCAGCCATATTCAACTGTCCTTCAAACAGTCAATATTCTAGCACATTTTAAATATATCCACTGGGATTTTTAGCATCAAAATATTCTCAAGCTTTGAGATATTGATACATATCTGAAAATTATATTTATCATATGTCAGTACTTAAAAAAGAATAGTATTTAGCTGAAAACAATATTCTAAACTTCCGTAAGTCCAGGTTTGTCTGTCTTTAAACTTCATAAAACCTTGCAGGAAAATGATCCAAAGACTATTCATGATGGAAAGAGGAAGAGTTGACAAGATCTTACATTTTGGCTATGTTGATTTGGGAGAGTAAATGATATTTGAGAGACAGGGACAGATAAAATCTGAAGGAACTGAAAGTCTGACTGAAGATAGGAACCTTGCTAAGGAATTTAATGAATAACATTTAGAGGGCAATGAGGACAGGTCAAGATGGCAAACCTACAGGAATTAGGGAAAAAAAGCTGTATTGCAAAACTGGGAAACCTTGGACATAGGAAATCAATCCAATGCAAGCTACAGGAGCTTGTCTAAGAAGCTGAAAGATAAGAGGAGGAAGAGACGGAACTGTCTTAGGAAGGGATTAAGCTTTAGATAAGGTCACAAATGTAATTTCTACCTGTCAATGAATTTGATTCAGCTCCCTAAAAACTCATTTGTCTATGACAACTTATTACAGACATATTACTCTAAAAGCAATAAGGACTTTTGCATATAAAGTTAGATATCATAGAGTTATACTGTCTATCTTTCCTTCCTCTTGAAGAATTCCCTTGGTTGATTCATACAGACCTTTGACTAGATCTGTAATACAGTAGTTTTCTTGTATTTGTTAGAATGAAAAAAAATATATTAAAAAAAAATCGTAAAAGAACAGGCAAACCACTTTCTGTTAAATCTTCAACATAATTAGACAGCAACACATTCATCTTGAGTTAGGGGACTTGTAAGAGTTAAATAATAAGATGTGAAAAGAAGACAGCACTGAGAAATGGGGATTAGTAGCAACCATATGAAAAAGACAGAAAATAAGTTCCTTTGGAAAGAAAGATTAGACAAGACTTGATTATCTTATAAGTATTATGAATATTTATCTTTTATGGAAAGAATACCAGTCACCTACTATGCTTGCTGCTAGTACCAGTACTCCTACCAATACTGAGTTGGTACTTAGTTCTTGCACATGCACTGTCTAAAACCTGAACTGTATAAATGAAAAGCTGCCTTTTCAACTAGCGTTTTGATGAAACGTTAGCTCTAGAGGTAACACGATCTCTTTTTCTTTGCTAAGCAAGGATGAATCTTTCTTTTCAAAGTCATGTCCACCACCTGCTTACTCATCAGTTTACAAATTCACATGTTGCTAGTCACGTCTGTAGGTATGCAGTCAGAATATAGTGAAGTATTTGGCAGCTTATGTCTTTTGAAAGTTCATGTCCTATTTTAAAAGATATGTCTCTGTACACTTATGTTTTTACCATAAAGTTAATTGATGTTCTTAAGGACAATCAAGATAAATCAAGCTGTGAATGTCAAACTGAGCTGGTTAGCTGTCCTTTTTTTCTTTTTTTTTTAAGATTGATTCGGACCTGGGGCATGGAGGTTTTGGAAAACACTTTTTTTGTAAAACATTGAGGAAAGCATTTATGTACTGTTTGTTCATGGAGGAAGTGGCCATTTTTAAGTTAAATGAAACCAAATATTTTAATTCCTCACAGTCTACCTCCTGTGAGCCATGTCACTTCTTTTATCCTGTCTATTTGTTCTAAAGCTATTGCACTTATAACTGAGATTATGAAAGTCTCTAATGATCTGCAGTGGACATCGAGCTATACTTCTCTTCATCCCAGTAGGTATTGTATTAATTCGGAGAATCCAGTATTTTGTTCCTGATGTTATTATGATTTCTGCTGCATTTTTTGTCCTCAGAGGTTCAGGAACTGAAAAACATGAAGGTTTTTTTTGCTCATACATGAAGAAAGTTTTGAATGATGAGTTTCCATCGTATTACTAAATGACTTGGGACCTAGTGATCCATGATGCAACTCCGCTCCCATGGCATGGGGCTATACTGCAGCCAGTACTTCAAGAGCCTCTAGTATATCTAAAGTCTAAACCCTATCTAGAATAAGTGTATGGAAGACAAGATTTTAGCACAACATTCATCAGTATGACTCTCTTCACAGTTTTTGGAAGTGAGAAACTACATGTGGGAGAGAAGAAATCTTTGGAGAACTACCCTTGAGTGCAATGGGGCTTTTTTTTTTTTTTTGTTTTTAATATTACTTCAAAAATTAGGCACAATTTAATAGTTAACGTTTACATTCCTGTTAGTGAAAGGACACCACAAGGGTCCCATGGTCATGAGTCAGTTCCAGCAGTTATGAAATTGGGCTCCCTTTGCTGTTAGGATGTGAAGGGAGGAGTTAGGTGTAAGCTATTCTTTCTGCTTTCTGCTCAGGTGAGGATAGAGTGTGTGTGTGTGTGTGTGTGCAGTGAGGTCACGGCTAGCAATTGCATATCCTTAACTAAATAAATCATCAGTCAGAGGAATGGGGTGGAGGAAAATTATAATATAAACCTTTTTGTAGTCTCATCCCTAAATGTATAGTTGGCGAAATACAGGATTATTGCCACTGTCGTGGATATTTTTCATCAGATTTCAAAGATTCAGAAGATAGGCAAGCTATTGACTTTCCTTTCAGAATGTAATATGTGTTAAATTATATATAATTGCTTGGAGCATGCAGTAGAAGTATTGCAAGGAAAAACTGAAGCCTTTGCTGGTTGCCCAAAAAGCCTTTGCCGCTTTTGATTGCAAAGATGTCTTGATATCCGTCAGATTGCTATGCAATTAAAATATTTATGAGAGAAAACTGGTTTTGTATATGGTAAAGCCTGCTCATACAAAAAAGGATTTAACTGAAATAATTTTATGGAATCCTTATAGTTACTGATCCTGACTGTACTGATCCTGAGAATTGTTGACTTTCAGTTACTTCAGTGGGAGGTAAATGCACTCGGGATTTTAAAAGCAGTACATTTGCCAAATATCATAAATATATGAGAGATCCACTGTATCTGGAAGCACTAGTTTTTATTGCCAATCACTTTACCAGCTGGACTATTTTAACAGAAAACATGTTCATCTGTATAGGAAACTCCCTGAAGACAGCTGAAAACTCTGATATAGTGACTGGGAAATATCTTCCCTGAATTGAGCTATTTAGAAGTTAGTTGTCTATTCAAATTTAGCTGTGTAGACATATTTTAAAGTCAAGGAGAGAGACTAGAACTTCCAAAAGGCAAATTTATTTCACTCACTTTAGATACCTCAACTCTGCTTTCCTTGCCTTTTTGGTATTCATTAAACAGCTAGAATACTTAGAAAAACAATTTAGACTAAATGGTTAACAAAATAGTTAGTTAGAGGAAGTGAACTAAGCTAAGTTGATATATAGTACACTAGTATGATCTAAAAGGAGGTGAGACTCATTTGACTGGGAGCTTTCTTATAAGTTTACTGAAATCTTCACACATGCTTTTGTGTCTATTATAGATTATATTTACTGTTGGGAATTCACTTTAATTATTTACACTGAAACATCCATTACTCTGCATTTTTATTAAGAAGACATTCTTTGAAAATTCCATAATTACCAGTATGTATTTGTAGTAATGTGCTTGTCATATTTCATGGCTCAGTGCATATGCATGATCTAATGCATATGAATAAAGTTTGGGGATTTTTTTTTTTTTTTGAGAAGCTCATTTCCATATCATATTGCAAAAGCAAGGATTAGAAGTTGGATAAAGGCAACAGAGAAACAGAACATTTTTGGTGTTTCACAGTAGGGAATCTTGTCATGAAATTCTAATAATGCTTGATTAACTTTTACTGGTAGCCATGTTTTTTTTTTTTTCCTGCCTGGAGTATAACAGATAGTTTTCACCATAATTAAATATAGTACTTTTAATTTTCAGATTTTTTGGCATCCTAGCATTCATACAGGCACATTCCTTTCAATGCTTGTCCAGTTTCATAGTAGTTTCTAAATGTCTTTTCTTCACTTATAGCCTACTATTGTTAGCAAAGCAACAGATACATTGTCAAGGTAGCACTTTCTGAGGGTCTGAGGACGCAGAGAACATTGTCTGCTTGGATCCAGACCTACCTGTTGGCCTCAGAGCTGAAGACACAGTAGAATACTTCTGTTGCACTAGAGATTGTATTTAATCATTTACTTGAACTAATATAATTTTCTTTATAGTTAGATTAAAGACTAGCAGTTTATAAGTATGTTAAATGATATTTGAAACTAAAAAACAGACTTGCCTGAGTATGATTTTCCCAAATATTGTTTTAAATAGCATCGTATCCAGTCAAATGAACATCTAAGAACAAATTACCATTTTCCTTACATATGATAATAAATAAAAGATGGAGAAAAAAAAAGCAGCATGAAAGGCAGTCAGAAGTGTTTTAGAGCACAAGCACATGCCATTTTCACCCAAAAATAATATTTTCAGTTTACGTACGTGTGGAACAGAGGGACTCTGAGTTTACCGACTCTTCATGAAAATAATATGTCAGTAGTACCTTTCTCAGCTTTTCTCTTAGTCTCTAATGAACTTCTGAAACTGCAACTGCTGTCGCTCATCCTACTGTCTATTTAATAAAGACGAAAAGTATCATGACTGATCATACCTATGTATAGTTGATTCATTAGGAGGAAATCTTGCCTTCTCTCTTCAGAGTCTTGCTCTAATTACTCAAAAAGAAAAGGACGGTTCCCTCAACAGCAATGGCAAATGTCCAATGGCTTTAATATACTTACTCTTTTATGGTATTATTCAGTGCAAGCAAGTTTACCAGCATCTGGCCTTTAACACGAGATTCATTTACTACACCCTAGTTTTATATCCTATTAAAAATAAATTACTATATCACACCTTTTCCCAATATGTAAGTAACATAACAACTGTTGTAAGTTCCAACTACCACAAAAAGATAAAATAATAGTGTAAAAAATCACATATGCACGGCAGGAAGACAGAATGACTGTAATCCAGATGTGGTGGTTATTATTGGGCCAGTGTTTCATTTTTACTTTATATCTTCTATATATTGTATTAGGGAAAATGATTCATTGCTAATGTAACTCTAAGCGATTTTAACATCTATCCTAGAGGTATTACAGGTGTTTCAGCCGATCCCATTTATTAGAGCATTTTGTATTTATCTCTCAAGTATCTTCCTTCAAAAGGGATATCTGCTGCATTTCTGCATCATATCCAGTATCAATCACTTTGATTAAGGTCTTACTCCACAAACCAAACAGCTTTTCTTCCATGGCAGCTCCATATGTTTGCTGCAGCTGTTACAGTTTCCAGGCAGAATGTGACTGTACTCTGTTCAGAGTTTGTGTCCCTGTCAAAGAGGCAGGAAATTATTCCTCTCTGCTTTGATTTGCCTTGAAATCAAGTGGCTTGAAATCTGTCCCACAGTTAGAGTATAGTTGCCTACAAAAACATACATGAAATTGCATCTGCATTATATTTTCATAACTATGACTCTGGAAAGCGCACACTACCAAGGTTTGTTCCCACAGCACTGTGTGAATACCAAGTCAAAGGAGTTTTATTGCTGGAAAGGTTACTCCAGGGAGATTTTTAACACGGACCCAATGATAGAAGACTACTATCAGTTGCAGACTAGTTTCTTAATAGCTATGAGCATGAAATATACTGAGTTTTATTTATGATTTTATGGTTTCTGGCTTGGGAAAATATTTCTGTTTTGTTGATTAATATTTTGTTATCTTGCACTAAGGCAGTGTGTAGAACTACATACTATGGTACACTGTACTACAGTACAGTAGTAGTACTACTGCAGTATTCTGAACGCAGTGCATAGAATGTACAAGTTAGGACATTCGTATCTGTTTGCAGAAATACTAAATATTTCCATGAAGGACACCTTGAAGATCACCAACTCACTACAGTTTTGTTACATCTAAGAAACACAGAGAAGTCAAGTTATTAAAACATGTATGTATGTGAGTAAAACTCCACACCAGTAAGGAAAGCTGAATTTTATTTTTGATCACTAGCTAAGTCTGACAGTAGTCAGTATTCAAAGAACTTTATTAATCCTAAAAACACATGCATTTGTTCACCAACTAGGCATTGCTGTGTCACTTTTCATTGCATTTGATTAGCTGGCTGCCCAAATAAATATGCAATGGACCATTAAATTTTGGTGACCAACAACCCAATTTAGCATGTCTTAAATATGCTTTTAATGAAACTTGTAATAGTGCACATGTTCAGGAGACAAGTATTTTTAAAAGCCCTATAAGCCCACAAATGCAGGTTGACAATTAAGGTCTGCCATAGATGAATGAATGTAATGTATTCACTATACTAGAGGTGTTGAAAATGACTTCAATATCAGAATATCTTATTGTTCACTGATCCTCTACCTCTGTGATTCCACATTACTGCTCCAGTTTAAGCAACCCAGTCGCTGGAGAGGCAAGTTGTTCCCGACACTGCCATACACTGTTCCTCATACACTGTTTCTCTATGTATGACTTCAGGATGACTTTAAGTAGTTGAGCTGTCACAGCACAGAAGCTTCCTCTCTCCTACCAAGAAAGAAAAGCAGAAAACACATGCAGACTCTCCAACACATGCACCATGGTAGCAATACAATTGCTCTTACAGGAGCTACGACTGTTGTCATAATAAAACTAGCTCAATGAAAAATCCTTCAAAAACTTTCTAAGACAGCTTTCTTTCTCAAAGTACAAAACCCCTATTTACAATGACTAATTGACTGAAGTAGGTCTTTGTCAGATAGTTTTGTTCCCTCCTTCCCATGAAATGTAAATTTTAGCTGAATATTAAAAAAAAACCAACTTAAAATATTTTTCTTTGTTTTAATGTGCAGAAAACAGGAACCTAAAAGCAGAGGACTACAGTATGAGTTTTGGTTTTCAATTTTCTGATGAAATGCTTAGCCTTTTCACTGAAGGCAGAAATTTTCTACCCTATTTCTAAGTCAAAATAATTTTTTGTTGTTGTAGTAAAAAGACTTTCTAAAAAAAATTTTTTTAGTTATTCCAAAAGGAAGATTCCTGAACTGCTGAATGGGAATAGGAAAAGTAAATTTATTATCTGTATGAAGACCCTTGTGCAACAAAGCACTTAGCTTTCAACTGTGAATAATACCACAGATTTCAGAGAGACATCTTGAACGTTTAAGTGATTTTATGAACAAGGTTATAGAGGAAATAGTTATTTTTTAATAACTAAATTAGCAGATGGCCATATTTAGCTTTATTAGAGCTATAAAAATTATTAGTTGTGCTCTCTACTCCTCACTTGACCCTTTCCCTAGTCATTTAGTGCTAAAGTGAGGGCTGTTGTTGTTTAGGTGTGGAATAGGAAATGAGAGGAGTGAAAATGCATTGGAAACACTGAGGAGTGGTCAAAAGCCTGTCTGGGGAATGGCAAAGCACTGGTGCCCAGTGTTGCCATTGGGTTTCAAGGGGCTCAGGTCCTATGCTAAGTCTTGCAGCAGTAACTGCAATCTGGCAATGTTGGACACAATGTGAAAAGGTAATATAATTTCTGGTCCCTCAGGAAGATTAAATGCTTACAGATTTGTGCCAACTATAAGCCAGTTTGTGTTCCAGATTAAAGCACTTGAATTCTACCTAAAATTATAGTCTCTCTAACTGTGACTTAAATTATATTAGGAAATCATATTTTGTAAGTTGGTTGTGGTTATTAGCTTGGACCTCAAATGCTAACATCTTACGGAACAGACCCCTTCCCTAACTCAGACTGAAGAGTATTTTTGAAGCAGTAGACACTGTGTATAGCTTGTTAGTGGAGAATCCCAGTAGCTCTATGATAAACATTCTCAGAATGCAATTAACGCTTATTTTGGTTAGAAATCATTAATGGTGAGAAACATATTGCAGTGTGTATGAATAATTCTAGACATCACCATAGAATCTAACTGTTGTCCAGTCATTTTGGCCAATTAAAAATAAATTTACCTGTATTCTACTGTAGGTGCTGTTCGTTATATTTTAATTGCAGTGAGTCAAAATCTAGTCATAGAGACACACAAAAAGATAAAGGATTTTCTGCCAGATTTTCTAAAATATGAATAGTCTATGGATGTATATTGTATTCTTATATTTGTCTTTTCTTAAATAGAAAAGTAAACTTAATTTAACAGTAAACTTATACTCATCTGTGCACAGAGACAATCAGTCACTCATACTTTATCCAACAAAGTACTTTAGTTGTACTCATTTCAAGAGGTAGGGATGTCATTTTATAGTAGTGAAGGGTCTTTTAAAGCTTTCCAAACCAGAAATGGAGCACAGTACTCCCTCACGCACAACAGCTGACTAAGGTGGTTCTTCATTAGGATCTAATATATAATATATTGATCTCTTGGATTTATTGTACACATAAAGCTTGGCTGTACTTTGTAACATAATATTGGAATGAAACAAACAAAAATCTATATTAAGACAGACAGGAGCAATGAGGCAGACTGCTTGCAGATTAGACATCATACATCCTAGATTCAGGGGTGGTGGTTAACATGAGAACTCCATAGGTCTTGAGCACTTGGATCCTGTATCACTTGATACAGTGTCTTTGCAATTTTTTATTTCATATGTTTAAATAAATTCTCAATAGCTGTAATGAATCCTTTCCTTTCTGGCAGGGAATAATATGATTCCCTAATATTGATTCAGTTCCCTTGAATATTCAATGCAAAATCATTGGAGATTTGTTAATAGAAGAATTAATATGTACCAAAAAGGAAGTGCCTGAGGGAGATTATATTTGCTAATAGATTTTTTTTTCTGCTATGCTAAATGATGTTCTTTCTCTATAAATCTTTGTTAGCACTGCCAATTCAGCATCTTTAACCTGATTGTTTCATTTGCATGCTTTGCCTTAGTGATTGGATTACAGTTTGTTTTACTTTACTCTTTGTTATTAGCTCTCTGGCTATGTAATTATGTTTTATTATTTAACATTCAATTTACTTTCATCAGTATTTGAGTATAAGGTCTTACACAAAGGCAACAATATACAAAAATATTTTTCTGCTTTTGCAAGCCCTTCTGCAACCCGTCAGCTCAACCTCTGTAACTTTAGAAAAATTTAACTTGCAAATGAAATATTACTGCTGCAATAATTACAGTCAGCTAAAGAAGTTGAAAATAAGTTTCAGTTCATATCTGAATTGGTCATATCATCTCATATTGTCAATTGACCACATCATTTATGAGCTGATTAAAGGCCCCCAAATGGAGCTTTTGTATCCTCTATTTTGTGCTTCCCCAAAAAAACCTTAATGAAATTGTTTTCAAAATTACCATTATTAATCTCATTTTATATAATTTTAAAAAGAAAATAAAGACTCAAATTGGACATTTTTCATAGAGACTATTACCGAAACAAGTCTACTTTTAAAGAAAAGTTTACTTAAAAAATGCTATTTTGAAAATGATGAAAAACTGAAATATACTAATTGGATGTATTTTCCATTTCCCCCTCCCCCATATTACTAATTAAAAAAAGAGGAAAAAAAAAAAGAAAAAAAAAATCCAGTTAGAATTTTTAAAATATTTCAAATTTTTCAGAATAAGGTCATGAGAAACCTATTAGTTCTTTTCCTGCTGCTTCTTTAACTTGGATTGGTATTTGACATCTCATGGGAACAAAACCTTTTTTTATAGTCACTGGTGACTACTGTTTAGAAGAAACTTGCAAAGAACTATTGGCAAATATAATAGAATATTACAAAAGTAAAGGTAGCAAAAAACAGGTTAAATTTTTTGCTGTTTCTCCCAGCCAGTTTGTTATAGAACAATGATTAGAAACAAGTCAAATGGTAAAAAAATAAAAATTAAATATTTGCAAATATATTTGTTTCAATGGGTTATAATATTTATTATTAAAGTATTTTTAAGAATAAGACTTTATTAACCAAAATAACTGTGATACTCAAATTTGAGCATGCAATCTTCGTTTGAAAATTCAGAATAGACTGTTAATTTTATTTGAAGTGGATAATTATCATATGAAGACATTGGTCATTTAATCAGGAATCTGAAAAAAATACATTGATTTCGATGCCCAATTTTCAAACATCTTTTAACAGATTCTAAAGGAGAGCAAATGAGCACAGGGAAACACATAGAAAGTGTGATAAAATATGCAAGATTATATTAAAGGTAAATGACATCTAATTATTTAAATATGCTTTTATAGTAACAAAAATAACCTCTGAGACAAATATGATGTGAGGTTTCTAATTTACCTAGATCTAAATAGATAATTTACTTAATTGCTACAGTAGAGTGACTTAAGGTGTACCTGATGGAAATAAAGAGAAGAGCTATAAAGGAGATCAAGAACTGGCTAAGCAAGAGACTGCACAGGGCTTATATTAAAAGAAGAGTTCTCCAGATAGGGATTAGTAATGACATTTTTCAAGGATAATTTTTCAGATTCATCCTCATTAGTATGTTGATTAATGACATTACAGAAAGAACAAGAAATATGCCAAAGGGGACTTTGGTAATATTGAAGAGAACTGGGGCAGTTCATACCTAATAATCACAAAAAATAATACAAACCAAAAGCACATCGATTAGAGGTGGCAGTTCAGGAAACAGCTCTGGTGAAATCAGTCTCTTATGGATGACCAAACTGCAAATATAATGTACTTCTCAAAAAGTCTGTCATGATTTTAGGCATTGATAAGGCTTCATTTATAGAACTGTGTATATTCCAGTCTTTAAAGCTGAAAAAGAGATGAAGTTTAACTGACAAAGGTGCAGATGTGGTTGAAAAAATAAATTAATCTAACTAATTTGAAAATAAAAAAGAAATAGTAAATTAAAATACTAAGATATTCAAGGGCTTTGATGTCACTTAATCTTGTTCCATGGAGATGCATTTGGTACAAAATTCTTGGAAAGTAAATGAAATGTAGTGTGTTGGACCAGTGCACGGAGGAGCAAAACCAAAATACTTAAAGAGTGGCCACAAAGAGGATGGAGGCTTCACAAGGAGCTCCTCTTCACAAGGATCCACATGGACAAGATAAGGGGCAATGGGTACAAGTTGCACAGGGACAGGTGTTATCTTAACATAAGAAAGAAATTTTTACAGTAGGAACATTCATTCACTGGAACAACTTCCCAAGGGGCATGCTAGAGTCCCCATCACTGGAGGTTTTCAAGATGTGATTGGAGAGGGTGCTAGATAATCTCATCTAGACTCCCTTTCCCATGAAATGTTGGACCAGATGATCTTTCGAGGTCCCTTCCAACCTGGGCAGTTCTGTGGTTCAGGTAATACTCAATATTTTTCTTACTATTTGCAAAGAACAAGATTTTCCATATGATTATATTATTTAATATGATAAAGAATAATACTGATTTTGCATAATGACTTGAGGAATCTGTTTACATTCAAGTTTCAAATTCTGTTTTATACTGGGAACTGTATATGCATATCCATTATACTATACACTGCTTTCCACATATGATGCTAATGGTCTTCTCTTAAACGATGTACTTTCAAGTCAAGATGAAACCTATAGGAAATGACAGGAGAAATTGCTCTACTGCTAGACCATTCTCTAAATCTTTGGCTTCCTCTATCACCTGAAAGCCCTTTCGGTTAAAGAACTGGGCACTGACCAACGTCTGAACAAACTGGAAGAATGGATCCGATTATCTAGTTCAATCTCATATAAATTTCTGAGCCTAATCAGTGAGTCATGTGGCATTAAGATGGATGGTAATCTGTTGGGATTTTTTAAAGCTCTTCTTCACTAGCTGTTTTAAGGTCATTTACTCATGGTTCTGGAAGATAAAATATTCGTTACAGAGGAAGTGAAGAGGAAGTACCTGGAACTTCTTTGCAGACTGGATCTCAAAATTATGCCTGAAAATCAGCTCTGAATTTAAGTAACAAAGCTGTAAAGTCTGCTGTCTTCAGACCCAACTACAGCAAGCTGGTAAACATTTAACAGTTTGCTATAAAACCTGTGAGATTAAGCAGCATCATTATGTCTAGCCTTCTGTATCGACTGCTAATGAGTGACTGTCTACAAGAAATAAGCAAATACAAAACTGAATTCTGATGCTGACTATGCAAAGCCATTTTGCAAAACAATAATCAAAATAATTTAATCTGAGGCTGCTAACTTTTGAGATCACTTCTGTTCTGAAATTTTAACATTTAGTGAAGAATGATATTTTGCATTCAAAATGTTAAGGAAGAGTTAATCTTAAACTTTTTCTAGTACAGCGCAATAAACTGCCTGACAAAGGAAATTAGATAAACCGCCTCAGTTTTTGCAGCCAATCACTAACAAACATGGATTTGTACAATCACTGATTGGAAAAGCCATCCATGTTATCTTTAACTTTCTTACATTCACTATTGATAAAACTCTTTGTGGCAAACAAGTAAGTGTCTTGCCTGAGGTGGTTGTGAATGAGAAAACCTTTTTCCTAGTGCCATTTTGGCACGTATTCTGTTACTTTTCTTGCTCCTTAAAGATACTGTGCTTCCTGTCATAGACTGCAGCATTGCTGTAGGTGATCATCCTAAATTCATTTGGTTAGTGTTGCTTTGGTGATGATTTAGGGGTCTTCATCGCAGCGGCAACAACAACAACAAAAACCCAGTCCTAACATCTTGTGTATACCTATATCAAAACCAGTGAGTATTGTTTGTGTATAGTTTGTACCTGTTATTTTGAGCTTATGAGCACTGAAGTGAATGCACCTTGCTGTAACAAAACCTCCCATTTTTGGGGAAAAACAAAAACTGATTCAGTAAAATCCATGCCCTCATGTTTGTATTACAAAAGTAGTTTGAAACCTTAAAAATTAAAAAAACCTCACCTTTCAACAATATTAAATTACACAAGCATTTAAGGGAAAAAAGGTCCCTTTTTATATTATTGAACATAATAAATCTTTAGTTAGGAAAATTACCTTAAATCATGTCCGAACTAAGATTCTTTCCTTCCTTTTTTTTTTTCTTTTTTGTTTTTCCATTAAGCATATCTCTTCAAAAATAAGTATGAATACCACACACATTTCAACAGGGGAGATATATCTCTCTATATATATATATCTGTAGGTGAACCTACACAAATGCACACGTACCCCATATACATTTAAAGGATCAGACACTTTGCCTTCCATGTTACTATTGCTAAGCAACCAGTTCCTCCTGCCTGCTGCTCTAATGGAAAGTGTACTTATTAGAGCTGCATGAAATCTTATTTCTCCTGAGAAGACCTTGTGGTCAATCTAGGAGGGCTTCAGTCATAGGCCTTTTAAGAATAATTGGTGGCACGGTGTTAGAATTAACACTTTAACAATATTGTTGAGGTATCCCAAACGGTGGTTCAACAAGCTCACTTCACCTGCCTCTTGATAATTTTAATGAATGGAAAAATAATCTTGAGTGTCTTTAAGTTTTATCATCAGAGTGATCTATGCTGTTTTGAGACTATAAATGGGTTGATTGACTTTATTGTATGTTGATATATGTGAGTTTGCAGTACAAGTTCAATGTATTATCCAGAGAGTCACTACAAAGATATGATTGTTACAGAAACGTATTTCCCTATTTCCCTTGCACCTTAAGGATTTTTCATTTTATAAACAGTTCCAGCTGTTCATGGATCTTCTCCAAAAATGAGCAAACCAACCACAAATAAGCATACAGATTATTTTCAGACGGCAACCAATTCTTTTCACTTCCTGGAAGTCAGAACTTAGAATTTCCCATTGTTCCTTATTTAAAAATAATTTTGCATATGAGTGTTTTGAAGATCTGTTCTGCATTGGATAATAGATGCTAAAATAGGTAGACAAAAGGACAAATTGTTGTCTACTAGGACTTTAGTAAGGCCTTTGACACTGTCTCCCACAGTATTTTCCTGGAGAAGCTGACTACTCACGGCTTGGATGGGTGCACTCTGCGCTGGGTTAAAAACTGGCTGGACAGCTGAGCCCAGAGAGTGATGGGGAATGGAGTCAAATCCAGTTGGTGGCCGGTCACAAGTGGTGTTCCCCAGGGCTCAGTACTGGGGCCGGTCCTGTTCCATATCTTCATTGATGATCTGGATGAGGGGATTGAGTGCACCCGCAGTAAGTTTGCAGATGACACCAAGTTGGGTGGAAGTGTCGATCTGCTGGAGGGTAGGAAGGCCCTGCAGAGGGATCTGGACAGGCTGGATCATTGGGCCAGGGCCAACTGTATGAGGTTCAACAAGGCTAATTGCCGAATCCTGCACTTGGGTCACAACAACCCCATGCAACGCTACAGGCTTGGGGAGGAGTGGCTGGAGAGCTGCCTGGCAGAAAAGGAGCTGTGGGTGTTGGCTGACAGCCGCCTGAACATGAGCCAGCAGTGTGCTCAGGTGGCCAGGAAGGCCAATGGCATCCTGGCTTGTATCAGGAATAGTGTGGCCAGCAGGACCAGGGAGGTGATAGTGCCCCTGTACTCAGCACTGGTGAGGCCGCACCTCGAGTACTGTGTTCAGTTTTGGGCCCCTCACTACAAAAAGGGCATCGAGGTGCTGGAGCGTGTCCAAAGAAGGGCAACGAAGCTGGTGAAGGATCTAGAGCACAAGTCTTATAAGCAGCGGCTGAGGGAGCTGGGGTTGTTTAGTCTGGCGAAGAGGAGGCTGAGGGCAGACCTTATTGCTCTCTACAGCTTCCTGCAAGGAGGTTGTAGTGAGGTGGGGGTCGGTCTCTTCTCCCTAGTAACAAGCGACAGGACGAGAGGAAGCGGCCTCAAGCTGCACCAGGGGAAGTTTAGGTTGGATATTAGGCAAAAATTCTTCACTGAAAGGGTAGTCAGTCCCTGGAACAGGCTGCCCAGGGAAGTGGTTGAGTCTCCATCCCTGGAGGTATTTCAAAGACGGGTAGATGTGGTGCTTGAGGACATGGTTTAGTGGTGGACTTTGCAGTGCTAGGTTAACAGTTGGACTTGATGATCTTAAAGGTCTTTTCCAACCTTAACGATTCTATGATTCTATGATTAAATATAAGCTTTCCTGACAACATAAATCAGGGTATCGCACCAAGGAACTCTTCTTTTTCTCTCTCTCCTTCTTTTTGTGTGTGTGTTTTAAATAGATTTGTTTCTCTTATCACCAAAGGAAGGAAAAATTAATTTGTGTTAATCTCAGGATTAATAATTAATAATAATTAATAATAATTAATAGTAATTAATAAATAAATAATTATTCAGTAGGAAAGATTAATTTCTATTTGTGAAAATTAAAATAATAGAAAAACATTATAGCGACAGTGACATTTTTGTTGTAGTTTTCTCCAGTCTGTTAATTTGTTGCCTTCCACATATGCACCTACATCCCAGAAACACAATACTTTTTAAGTAATATGTAAATATGTAGTTTGCTAAAGCAGATTTATAGCATTAAAATTTGGAAGTCTAAAAAGCATAAAAAAAAAATTAATGCCATTATGTTTACTTACTAAGCTTTTACTTTGACTGCTTGCAGGAATGAAGGTTGCTTAGGTAGATAATTAGTACGGAAACATCCAAAGTTTCTGAAAAGTGTTGATATCTCATTCTTTTTGTTTATTACACCAAGAGGAAAAAATAGTCCCTGTTCTTAGGGTCTTACAGACCAAAAGCCATGTTAGCACTACTTGTTATGATCAAGGTCCTATGCAGTTGCAACTAAGTGGCATTTCATATAAATCCAAAAATTTCTATAAAATATATCCTCAGGGGACTATATGCTCAGGGTTTATATCAGAAAAAAAACACCTACTTCCTGTTCACTGCCTAATAGTTACAGCTGTACTTAATGGTAGCTTGTCTTCCTCCAAACATTTGGATCAGATGACTAAGCAGCACACAATGCCTAGAGATACAGCAGAGCTCAGAAGCTTCAGCCTGACTTAAAAAAAAAAAAAAAAAAAAAGCATTTAAAAGAACCTCCTTGTAAATCCTTCAAATGCTACAGGAAATGATAAATAAGTGGTAGAGCAATAAGACTAGGCAAAAGGTCCCCCTGTTATTTTTAAAAATACAAGACCAATATCATCCATCTGGGGAATTTAGACTCAAAATATCAGATCTTGGTAAGTCATTGGTATGTCTCATTGGCTTCTTCAGTGAGACCTGCATGTAGACCCTAGATCTGAAGCAATACTTGTGTAAATTCATAATATTTCACAGTGGTCCAATTACAAATCCTCAGTTATCTCTGCACCATGTTCATGGACCCCTCCTGATCTCTCACAGAGGACCTATTTAGTTGTTCTGCACAGGATTTGTCATGTCCCTAGCAGAGCTGACCTGCTCAAGTGCTACGTTAACAATCTTTTGAACTTTTGCTGATAGAGGAGTTTCCACACAAGTTTTTAACTCAAAGATGCTTGCATCCTAAACTTTTTAAACTGGAATCGTTATCCCAGTAACATCTCTATGTGACAGGTGGGTGATAACAACATATGTAGGAAAATGAACATTCTTGGTATATGAAATACTGTGTCCTGTTCTACGACATCCACTGAGCCATTCTGTGATGGAGAATAAGCCATTTAGTGTGACTGCGGATGAAATGTTTAATCTCTTCATGCAGCAGCTACTTTGTATTTAAAAAAAGAATGCAGATTACTTACCCATTGTTGTACAGTATATTGAGACCTCTGGACTAAACTGTGCTGTATGAGTAGAAGCATTACATTCACCATCACTGCATATATAATGAAAACACATTCATAGTAGCAGTTTCAAAGGTACATAGTGCCTTTATTAAGCTTTTAAGAGATCAAGGTTTCCATTTGCCTACTACCTAACCAATTTTCTAAACATTAGCATACTGTGATGTCCATGTCATCACATAATACTTAAAAAAAAAAAAGCTATACTATACATTATTAATAATGTTAGCTGCAATTTGAAAAATACCTGTCTGTTTCTTGGATGAAAATCAGAAAAGCTACTCTAGTGGCAGTAAGTTAAATACTTAGGAGGAAAGAAAAGAGAAAAATCACCAAACAGGTGATTTTTTTTTTTTTTCCAGGACTTTCACTTCAGTGTCCTTGCCATTTTTAGCTGTTTCCATGTGAAGAAAAATGCCTATTTTTATAGGCAACACGCAAGAGTTTTTGAAAGTATAAACTCCAATATACCTTTCTTTTAAATTAAAAAAGATATTTTTGCTTGCTTTTTTGATTAAAACAGAAATATATCTGAACTCTGTTGTGTAATATGTTTTCTATCTACTTAGAGACTGTTACAGACTTTACAAATTTTACAACACGCTATAGTACAGTAACTGCAATAGTTACACTTTATTTAAAAGGACAAATCAGATATTCTAGTTTTGAATGTTTTTTAGAAAACAATGCCGAACTGCATGTGTGTGTATGGGGGGATGTGATCCTGGGGCTCTCAGGATATAAACAGTAATTCACTTTTTAAATAACTTTATCTGTAAATACAGTTAATTATTTAGTATTTTAGTCCAGTCATTTAGCCATTATGCTTAGCTATATAGCATTATATTTCTTTTATCAACTGAAGTGACTAGATGCAAGAACAAAAATACCTTTTGACTTTGAAACATTTAGACCTGCTGCTTAGATGTAACAGGTGTAGTGTTAGCTAAAGCTTTGGCCTAAGAAAACGTCAAAATCCAGTGTTGAAGTGACAGACAGAAAGCAAAATGCAGGCATGAAAGAAAAATGTTTATTTTCAGTAGCTGGAGAAGAACTCAGTTATTTTTAGGCTGGTGGAATTTAAAAATACTGTTTAAGCTTTTAAAGTTTCTTCAAGTTTGTGTTAAACAAATTTAAGCATTGATACTTATGTAATTAAAATGTTAATTAAAATGTTAATTAAATTTCCTATTAATTAATCTAATTTCAATAGTGACTTCCTTAATGCCTATTTAGGCTTCTTTTCATATCTAGGTAAGTATTTGATATACTGCAAAGCACAGAATCCCTGTCAAATCTCCCCGTTACTGAACTGCCAATATGTAGTGCTCTTCAGTTCAGGGAATATAATAAATGCAAAAAAAAAAAAAAGTATGCAAAAAATTATATATTTTTTGCTTTCTGAAGATTCTGAGGTTGCTCACTTTATTTTCAGCTGGTTATACAGATCGCTCCATCCACCACTGAAATGCAAAGTGGCAGCTGCTAAGGCGTGCATGGCAGTATTTCCTTTCTTACACTGCCGAGCAGAGAATACTGCATCCAATTGAGATTGCGAGGGGAGTTAGGAAGACAGAAGGTAATTACTCAGGGTATCTCGGGAATAACACTTTTAATCCTGTGAAAAATGTTATGGGATACTTAGTGACCCACATGGTTGAAGTGTCCATCACACCTGTCTTCCAGCTAGAAGCTCAATGCAGTCTGTTTGAACAGTTTTTTTGGTGGACTCAAAAGAAATGCTGTGCCTACTGTGAATTTAGATTGCATCTTGGCCTTTCTAGCTGCACAAACCCATGAAATCCATCTAGGAACCCATGAAATTTATCTTGACTTTGGATGTACAGTGAGAATATGTAAATTCGTTACAATGTAATCCTGCTTTAGGTTTGAAATTGCATTAGGACTTGTCTACATAAAGGCAATCAGGAAAGTTAACCCAAATTGACTAAAGTTGTGAATTCAGAGCACCATTATTAAAGTAGATTAGTGGATTCACATCCTGAATAAATTAAATTAAACCAAATGCAAGTCTTTTTAATTCTGAAGGAGAGTGTCCAGGCAGGAGTTTAGTATAGTTTAACTAATCCGTTTTAAAAGTTAATTCTGATTGATCTTGATGGGTGTCCATGAAAGCAAGGCATGCAAAGGTGTATGTCTGTATGTGTGCGTGAATACATACAGAATCTCAAAGAAATATAAAAAAATTAATAAAATATAACTTTGTTCATTTACATTTTCCATTTCACAGAGTACACAGATTAAGTGTTCAAAATCATGGAAGTTGTCAAGATAAAAAAAGTTCCATGTTTCCAGAGATACTAGGTCTCTAAGAATAATGAACTTTTGAGGTCAAAGTGTATGTAGGAAAACATCATTCACTTTTGTGTGTGGATCAATCTCATTAAGCTTCTTGCTCCCTTTAATAGGTATGTTATACAGAGGCAACATGAGTAACGGTCTACACAAAACACCTTAAACGAGGTAGCACTGTACACAATAAATAAATAAATACATAAATAAAATAAAACTTGAACTTGTATGTCATACACATACTATTCCTTACATAAGGCATAATCTGTCCTCAGTGCTGCAGCTACGTCTTCAAATGGAGACAATGAGCTGGGGAAAATCAGAGGGGATAAGGAGTTGAGGTATAAGGACAAAATAGATTGCAAGAATGTCATAGCCTCCTGTTTATTTTTAATTTCCTGTTTCATTTGCAATATAGATTCCCTTTCCAGCTTTTACTGCTGAAAACTTTCCTTCATTGTGCAAATTGCAAGTCACGTTTTCAGCACACTTGGAAGTGTACTACACTCGTATTTGCTTGCTATAAATGGTCCTTTATACTTATGTAGTACACAAAATTTGTTATTGCAGTTTCTACTTTCTGTATAATATTATTATTCATAATAATAATTTCCTATTTGTACAGAACATTTTTTCAGCTGAAAAAAATTATCTGAGGAAGCAAACTTTGTATGCTGCACAGCTAAATTAGTGATAATATGAGGAGTTTAGAGTGAAATGAATGATTTATTATTTTATAATATTTTCTACTAGTCTCAAATTCATTATTTTTTCTGATGCAACAACTTGCAACAATGAAATAATGCAAGCAAGAAATTTATTCGGAATGATTGCAAATTTGAGCCAAAAATCAGGGACATTTCATGTAAAAAGGGAAAATTGTCATATGCGAATTGATAAACTACCAAAAATAGAGTGGGTGAAAGAAGGAACAATTCAATTCCTGTGCAGAATATTAATATGTTGTACATCTGGATGACCTAATAATTAAAAATAACAGTAATGTGTAATGTGGGAAGTTTAACACTCAGTAATGCGAACAATGGGAAAGGTCAGATATCTAATTAATTACTGAGCTTGTCATTACCTAGAAGGATTTGTAGGAATGATATTGGTAAAGTTTCTTTTCATATTATGACTGGTCCCAGTTTTTCTTTCTGTATTTGCTAAGTTCCTCATTGTATATTAGATCATACTTAAATTTCTTAAGAAAATTGTAATCTCCCAATTTGGGGCTAAAATGTCAGTTAGATAAAAGCGAGAAATGTATTAATACTTTCCTTTTTAGCAGAAGCTGATAGTTGATCAATTTCTAGCTTTTAGTCTGTGCAGTACATTTGCTTTAGAATTATATTATATAAAACAGATAAGAGAAATGCTCAGCTAAACTGAAATTCTGAAGTTTCATCTGGTAATTCTCAATACTGAAATTTGAGCCATATTAGTCTGTTAATAAAGCCATATTTCTATAATATTTTTTAAAAATCTGATTCTCTAAGATTATATTTCAACTGTGTATACTGGAACAGTTTCCAGCTTCTCTCTTAAAATAATGTCTAGGTTGCATCCTGTCCCCATGCAGGCAAGACTGGATGGCATGAAATCTTTTCTCTTTTCCCTGGTTTGTGTGGAAAGGACAGAGAGATGCATGAGCCCAAAATGGTCCACAGCTCATGAGAGAGTTCAAAATTGTGGGACAACAGACCTGCACTTGCTTGTACAGATTCAGTAAACCCTTCCTGCCTTCAGAAGGTGACTGTTGAGAGTGTTTGGTCTGACTGTTTCAAGAGCACTGAGAGACTGAGATCTGCATCTATGAACAGGTTAGGCTAATTAGGCTCTTTCTTGTGCAAGGTCTGGAAAGTGTTATTTCAGGGAGAAAGTTGTAACAGCTTGTATGCTAAATTTTCAGTCAACAGGAAATGTCAAATACAGAGGTGCATCTTGATGCTTTTTGGTCTTTGAGGGTCTTTGGTACAGTACTTGTGAGTATAGAAATAACCTGTATTTTGGGGTAATTGTCTCTATTTAGGCACCTAAGTTACTTCTTTTAAAAATGGAACAGACATTACGTGTCCCTTCTAAACCAAAATGGGAATTTAGTACTGTTTTTCTTTAGTCCTTTCTCCCTCTGCTATTATCTGAAAGCTTCCTGGTGCATTACACTAACCCACCCTGTGGGAGACATGGACTCTGCCCTCTGCAGTGCAAGAGTTGAAGCCCGTACCTGCCCTCTCCCTGCTCTGAGGTGGGAGCACTCATTCACCCATGACATGTGATTATTTTTTAAAGGCAAGAATGCAAACATTGTGAGCCAAAGAGAAGAGGCACAAAGAAATGTGGCATCCTAGGCCAAGTTTTAGAGTTATCATTTTAGAAGTAAGTTTTGGAGAATGCAAATGGATTTTGTCCAACAGGTTTAATACACACAATCCAGGCTTCAAATAAATGTGTACGCTGAATGCTTTTGCTACGTATGTGTTGAACTCCTTGACAAATGCTTCCTTTTAAGTAAAAATAAATAGTTTGAAAATATCTGCAATAGACTTCAGAGTCATTTAATCTGATGTAATCTCATAAAATCTGGGTTTGTGTACAGTGTGCTATCTAATTAAAGAATACTTGAAACAAGGACAGCAGCTATTTATTTTTTGATGGTTTAAGCATATTAGGAAAGGTTAAGCACTTAAAATTATTTTATTCAGTATGACAGAGAAGAATTAGTTTTCTCCTTTGCCCTATTTCCATTTTCACAAACAGAAATGAAATGAAAGTTTAAAAGAGAGATTATAGAATCATAAAATCGTTAAGGTTGGAAAAGACCCTTAAGATCATCAAGTCCAACTGTTAACCTAGTACTGCCAAGTCCACCACTAAACCATGTCCTCAAGCACCATGCCTACCCTTCTTTTAAATACCTCCAGGGATGGAGACTCAACCATTTCCCTGGGCAGCCTGTTCCAATGCCTGACCACCCTTTCGGTGAAGAATTTTTGCCTAATATCCAACCTAAACTTCCCCTGGTGCAGCTTGAGGCTGTTTCCTCTCGTCCTGTTGCTTGTTACTAGGGAGAAGAGACTGACCCCCACCTCACTACAACCTCCTTGCAGGTAGTTGGAGAGAGCAATAAGGTCTGCCCTCAGCCTCCTCTTCTCCAGACTAAACAACCCCAGCTCCCTCAGCCGCTGCTTATAAGACTTGTGCTCTAGATCCTTCACCAGCTTCGTTGCCCTTCTTTGGACACGCTCCAGCACCTCGATGTCCTTTTTGTAGTGAGGGGCCCAAAACTGAACACAGTACTCGAGGTGTGGCTCACCAGTGCTGTGTACAGGGGCACTATCACCTCCCTGGTCCTGCTGGCCACACTATTCCTGATACAAGCCAGGATGCCATTGGCCCTCTAGGCCACCTGAGCACACTGCTGGCTCATGTTCAGGCGGCTGTCAGCCAACACCCCCAGGTCCTTTTCAGTCAGGCAGCTCTCCAGCCACTCCTCCCCAAGCCTGTAGCGTTGCATGGGGTTGTTGTGACCCAAGTGCAGGATTCGGCACTTAGCCTTGTTGAACCTCATGCAGTTGGCCCCGGCCCAATGATCCAGCCTGTCCAGGTCCCTCTGCAGGGCCTTCCTACCCTCCAGCAGATCGACACTTCCACCCAACTTGGTGTCATCTGCAAACTTACTGAGGGTGCACTCAATCCCCTCATCCAGATCATCAATGAAGATATGGAACAGGACCGGCCCCAGTACTGAGCCCTGGGGAACACCACTTGTGACCGGCCACCAACTGGATTTGACTCCATTCCCCACCACTCTCTGGGCTCAGCTGTCCAGCCAGTTTTTAACCCAGCGCAGAGTGCACCCATCCAAGCTGTGAGTAGCCAGCTTCTCCAAGAGAATGCTGTGGGAGACAGTGTCAAAGGCCTTACTAAAGTCCAAGTAGAGAACATCCACAGCCTTCCCCTCATCCACTAAGCGAGTCACCTTGTCATAGAAGGAGACCAGGTTAGTGAAGCAGGACCTGCCTTTCATAAACCCATGCTGGCTGAGCCTGATCCCCCGGTTGTCCCACACGTGCCGCGTAATGGCACTCAAGGTGATCTGTTCCATTACCTTCCCTGGCACCGAGGTCAGGCTGACAGGCCTGTACTTCCCCGGATCCTCCTTCCGACCCTTCTTGTAGAGGGGCGTCATGTTTGCTAGCTTCCAGTCATCTGGGACCTCCCCGGTTGACCAGGACTGCTGATAAATGATGGAGAGTGGCTTGGCCAGCTCCTCTGCCAGCTCCCTCAGTATCCTCGGGTGGATCCCATCTGGGCCCATGGACTTGTGAGCATTCAGATGGAGGAGCAGGTTGGTGACTGCCACCTCTATGACAACTGGGGCATCATTCTGCATCCTGTCTCCATCTCCCAGCTCAGGGGCCTGAAAACCCCGAGGATGACCAGTCTCACTATTAAAGACTGAGGCAAAGAAGGCATTAAGTACCTCAGCCTTCTCATCCTTCGTGGCAATGTTTCCCTCCGCATCCAACAAAGGAGGGAGATTCTCCCTGGTCCTCCTTTTGTCGCTGATATATTTGTAAAAACATGTTTTGTTACCTTTAACGGTGGTGGCCAGTTTAAGTTCTAGCTGGGCCTTTGCCTTTCTAATCTTTTCCCTGCATAACCTCACAACATCCTTGTAGTCCTCCTGAGTCTCCTGCCCCTTCTTCCAAAGGCGGTAGGCTCTCCTTTTTTTCCTGAGTTCCAGCCAAAGCTCTCTGTTCAGCCAGGCCGGTCTTCTCCCCCACCTGCTCGACTTAACGGCATATGGGGATGGCCTGCTGCTGTGCCTTTGAGGTTTCCTTCTTGAATAACATCCAGCCTTCCTGGACTCCTTTGCCCTTCAGGACTGCCTCCCAAGGGACTCTGTTAACCAGACTTCTAAACAATCCAAAGTCTGCCCTTCTAAAGTTCAGGGTAGCGGTTTTGCTGACCTCCCTCCTTACTTCCCAAGAATTGAAAACTCTATCATTTCATGGTCGCTGAGCCCAAGACAGCCTCTGACCACCACATCAGCCACCAGGCCTTCTCTGTTCGTAAACAACAGGTCCAGCAGGGCACCTCCCCTGCTTGGCTTGCTTACCGGCTGCATCAGGCCTGCTAACTCCTGAGCCAGAATCCTTTTACCCCCTTTGCAACAGGTGAACCCCATCTGTCTCCAGCAGGCCTGATGCTGTGTAAACTGCCTCATGATTGGAAAACCCCAAATTCTACTGCTGGCACCAGCCTCTGAGCCACGTGTTAATGGGATGGGTCTTCCTGTTCCTTTTCATATGCCTCCCGGCTACTGATGGGACTACTATGTCAAAGAGGCCAAAATTATATCAAACCTTGATAGCATATGAAGCCAGAAATTTTCCTAAACAGGAAAACTAAGAATTCCTTAGAGGTCACAGAGTACTAGGCTAAAATGAAGGCATGACAGCTAATGTCCTATATGCTTTGGTAGGTGAGGGCACTGTAACAGCCCCTGTGAGACAATTACTAGGCAAAACAATTTGGAGCAGTTTTGTGGTTGCTCTGTCTTACAAAAGAAATTAGACTGCAGCTGCCCAAGAGATCTAGACAATATAAGGGTAGTCACATTTTTCCCTATTTTCTTTCAGTTCTGACCAAAAAGTCTGCAGATGGGCTCAGAGATCTGTCCAGTAGTAATTAGACTGGCATGGTAATTGTAATTGGACTGTAACTCCATTTATTCATGGAAATGAAGACTAACACATTTTTTGAACCATTTTTTTGTTCTTTTAGCAAATAGAATAGCTTATTTGATATCATGTTTAGTTGACTCTTTTTTTTTTCCAGATGCCAGATTTTTTGATGGGTGAGAAAGTTCCTTGAGGTTTAAAGGTTATATCATTGTATATGAACATGGAAATTTTTTTAAAAAGTTTAATGATCTTATAAATCACTATTTTCTAATATTTGCTGTAAGATATACTACATCTCAATATGAAGGAAGCAGTATATACTTAAATGTATAAAAAAAATATCACTTTAGGATACTGTATGAGGCAATATTCTTTTTCCTTGGAATTTCCTCATTTCAGTTATTACCTGCTCATCCTGCAGATGTATCTCATAGCCCACAGCCAACATTAGCCTAATTCATTGGTTTTTTCAATTTATTTTGGTTATCTTTTACTTAATCTAAATCAAACGTATTGCTTGCCCCATTTTCTCAGTTAATGGAATGTACTCAGCATGACTTACAAAGTCCTGTATCAGCATCACTGGAATTTTTGAGAACTTTAGTAATTTTCAACACGGGTTGTGAAAGTAGAATGGAAATTTACTGATGCCTAAAGTCAACCATCTCATAACGCTATAAACAAAGGTATTAAGTGAGACCCTTTGAGCCCTCCTGGACCGCAGCAGGCTGCACAAGAATCTCCCTCTGAGGGGGACACCTCTCGGATCTGCAAACTCTTAAGTTTGCATGAGCTGGTCTCTGGCGCTCCAGGCTCCTTGAGGTTCGACTTTCACCTGATCTCCAGTGCTCTTTGCTCCTTGAGGTTCGAGGAAACATTGAGACAGTCATTTAAAGTGAACTAAACTCTGCAGGGAATTTTTATTCGTGCCTTTAACTGTACGTATTTCAATAGGTACCTTTAACTGCGCATATAATGACTATTTGGGCCTATTGTGTGTGTATGTGTGAATTGATTCAAATATTAGAGTAAACCTCATTTAATCACTTTGTGGATGCTAGATTAATTAATGATTAGTTATTGCTAAATTTCTGTGATTCTCTCCTTGCTGCAAACAAACCTTAAACTGCTGATAAATTTATATAATCCTTAGACATAAACGTTGACCAAGTCTGAGACTAGGATTGGATCCAGCCGCACCTAGGCTCCTCTCTGAGAAGGAGTTTAGAAAGCAAGGGGGTCCATTCTGAATCTCATGACTCAATGGGAGGACTCCCCTTTTCCTCCTTGTGTTTTCTTCAGGATCAATTTCCTCTTTCTTTCTCTTTATATATATATATATTCCATTCATTTAATAAGTAATAGAGTGAACCTTGCCATCGAACTCTGTTAAATCACACTTTTACAGAATTCTATTAAAACCACTATTTGCAAATATCTTTGATGGTGATTTTTTAAGCGGCCTAACCACTCATCTGTGACAACATGCACACGTGCATGCATGCACGCACACACCTTTCAACTCCAGTTGAATGAAAAAGACTTCAAATTATGCATTGCCACCTTCAACACATGAAGGACAGAAAAGAAAACCCACCTGACAAAAAACTCTTGAATTTGTGAATATTTTAGGGGAAGGAAGACTGAAGAGAAGGTTCCTGTTGTTTTTTCACTAAAGTTCGTATTTTGATATAACCATAAGCTGTAAAATCCATATGCCTTCAAACTGCAAATACAGCATTCTTGCAGATGCAATACAAACAAATACTTAAAGTGGTAAAAATAGCAGAAATGACAGGAAGAACTGCAGGGTAGATTTTAGTTGACAAAGTTGAAGAGGTTCTTGTGTTGTGGAAGAATTTCATCTGTGCAAAGTATGTTCTGTGTGAAGAGAAAAAAGGCTGACTTCGCCACAACACCTTAACAGTTTGATTGCTAGCTGGGAGAACAATGTTAATAAAGTTTGTAAGATATTTATTTCTAGCTCTGTTGAAACAGAGTAGGACATGTTGTCTGAGATCTGTGATATCTGTGGTATAAACAAAGCTGTAGTCTTGCCCTTTGGAAAAGGTCAGGTGCAACATTTCCTAAGACAGAAGGAATGTGGGATGCACAACCAGAAACAGTATGTCAGCATGGCTGTGTGACCAGGTTAAAATAGGGCAAAGAGGCATAAACACAATAATCCGATGATGAGCGCTTTTGACACTCCAGGTTTCAAGCAGTGGAAGACGGATAACCTCTATTGTCCAAATTAGAAGAACAGAACTCTTTTCAGAATTAAAACTTGATAATCCCTCTGTCTCAGTAGTAGAGGTCACCTGGCAAAGGATAAGGGGATAACCACACCACCCCCAGTTTCCTGGTTGTAGGAAGTTCTTGAAATACAGATAGGATGTGTCACTTTGCTATTTGTCAGGGATTTTTGTAAATTTTTTAAGTGCAGCAATGACTAGACTCAAACCAGGTTAAGGTTTTCCCAGCACACACACACTCTCATGTAAATCACTGCTGATCACTCCCTTTTCATACATCTTGGACATACTTTAACAGGTACTAAATGAATGGGAACTGTGAGATTTAGCAGTCATTTAGTTGCTATTTTTTTGAGCAGCAAATGAGCAGCAACAAAGGAAATACCTCTTCTACATACCTTAAAAGTTAAACGCACTTTTATGTACTTTACCAAGCAGGGAGAAATTTAAGTTCAGACTTACAGTTTTGTTGAACAGAGGTGAATACATACGTGTATATTTATGTTTTATCACCAGTGAAAACTCTTCATCTGTCTTGAAACCTGATCATATTCCTCTCAGTTCTAGTAAGAACTACTGAAAACAAAGCATCTGTGCAATTACAGTGTATTTTTTTCCTCAGTGTAAGGAACTGATTATAAAGTGTGAATTTCTACTGTGCGTTTTGCTTTTTTCCTAATTTAATTACTGGTGAATCCAGTTCTCTGTTTAATTTGATCAAATTTGAGGGAACCAAATGATTTGTATTAATAATAGTGTAGCTTCCACATTTTAAAGCTGATCAATCTTTGCTAATTAGGGTAGGTACTAGGATAATTCAATCACTGATTATAGAAAGGTACTGGGGGAACTGGTGTGCTGAGTAAGAGAGGAACGCTCAAGAAGAGTCAGAAGGTGACCAGGTGACAGATTTGTTTCTGAGATCATAGAATCATAGAATCGTTAAGGTTGGAAAAGACCCTTAAGACCATGGAGTCCATTGAGATTTTGTTGCTGGTGCTACACCGCTGTGGCTCTCATGCTGTACGAGCTGTGGCACCATGTGCACTCTGCTAGCCACAGAGTGGGAATGATCAAGAGCTTATTTTAATCAAAATGGTTGAAAAATAAAAGAAGGGCTAGATGCGAGCTTAGAGAATTTGCTTTTAGCCGTCTCACTGTCTGCTGAGGACACCGATTGCCCAAAGCCATGCTCTGATAGGTCAGCTGTGCCTTTTCAGTGGTGCCACACTCCTGAAACAACTGTCAGCAATGTCTAGCTACAAGATTTCTATAACCATTATATTACACTATACAGTTTTACCTTCCCCCCCTGCACTGGGAAGAAAAGAGAACAAGGATGCTGGGACTACTTCACTCTGCCATGACCTCTAGAACCACAAGCCTTTATAATAAAAACGTCTTTTTAAAAGCTTGCAACAATAGAAAAACACAGTGAAAACACATACGATTCAGTGTTTTGTTTTTAAATGTTTTTAAGTGTATTAGAGATATGAAAAATTAACAGTTTTAACCATATGCATTATAAAATGCCCAATTTAAAATATGTTGGACAAGTCAAAATGTTCATTGTATCTTCATTCAGCATTACAATGAGCCCAGCATTTTTCTGTTAATAGTGGTTTTTTATTTTTTCCTTTTACTCATTATCTTGAAATTCAACCTTTTTTATTTCTGTTTTGGCAATGTCTTGATAAGATTTTAAATGACTTTTTATTTCTCAGTAATTTTTGAAAAGTATAGGTGTCTTTCCTTATAAATTGTTTTGAAAATTTTTCAGAAAGACATTTATTACAAAATGTTAAACTGCTATATTTCTTCAGCATTAAGTCCAGGCCTACACATAACCCTGGGACTTACTTTGTGACCATCCCACATCTCTTATGGCTATTAATAGTCACAAAGCCAATGACTACTGCCCATCAGAGAAGAAAAAATAATGCATCCAAAAATGCATTAGAGCAAAGAAGAAGTTAAAGCACGACAAAGCAAAAACTCTTTTGATAAACTTGACTGACGGAGGAAGAAGACAAAATGTCAAATGGAAAAGAAATTACAACATTAAAACTCTTAAATGCTGAAATTCCCTTCAATGCAAACAGTGTTATTCACTGTGTAAAAGTTCATCATTATTTCAATGCTCCATTCAAAATGAAATAAAAGTAACATGATATTAATTTGGCTTTCAGGATGGCTTGTTTTTTTCTGTCAAGTAACCTAGATTTAGGAATTCATTCGTCTGCTGTGAGAGACTCAGATCTGATGACTTTGAGGTAATAATATAACATTGTTCATTTTTCCCATGGTGGGTTGGAATGAGGTATTAAGGAAAATATAACAGAAAAAATCCAGTTAGTCTCTGTGAGAAATAGCTTTATGTGAAACGTAGTGGGGGAACAGTCAGTTAAAGGTGGTTGGTAAGTTTGTATGTTATGATTTTGTTATTCTGTGTTTTATAAAAGCATCCACGGCTTGGAATGAAGACTTTAAAAGTAAATCCAAGTAAATACAAGCAAGTGCAGGCCTTTCATGTCTGCTAAATCCCTGCTATTTTTAGTGCACATTATTTTCTCCTGAGCTGTATTTTATGCCAAAATCTTCTCAAACAGTAGGTTGTCTAAGGAACAAGCTGAGAGTAAAAATTGGTGCAAACCTGTACCAGGAAGAAAAAAGCTGATAAGAAACTAGTTGTTTTGGAGTTCAAAAGTGGTCTCCAGGGCTTTGGTTGGATTTTGAAAAATAGCTCAGCTGCACAAAGGAGATTTTGGAAGACTAACAGTGACGATATTAGGCTTTCAGTATGAACTCTATAAAAAAAAATATTGCATTAGTGGGAGTTCATGTGCTGAAAATAAGCTAGAAACCTCTGTTTAGAGCAGAATTCTCTTGAATAGCAAAACCACTAATTTCTTTTGGTCCTTTTAAATAAAATCCAATAAATTTTCAATGACAAGTACATTCTTCTTGCATAAGACCTACAGTACTTTTGAAATACGTCTCAGAAAGTACCTCTTTCTGATCTTGTTTAGGATATATGTAAAATGCATCTGCAAGGAAAAAGAAAAAAGAGAAAAGAGAGAAAAAAATAATTTAAAAAAATCTAGTGGTGTGAACTTTCTCCTAAAGTTGGTTGTTTTTTTTTTTTTCCCTTATAATAGTTTCAAATGACAATTAAGATAAAGCTACTGGAAATTTTCTAGCAGGTGGCAGTCCAAGAGACTAGTATTTCCTCTCTATTCCCAAAACAGGTTCATCTGTAACAGTCAAGGAGAGAGCTTACCCTGCTGATACTCCTCACATGGTCCAAAGGGAATTCCCCTTGGGATAATTAAAAATAATCTGGTTTTCATTCCGTTCTCAGCCTCGCTGTTGAGCCTACAAACATGGACCTCGCCACCTGACCAATGGCCTGTCTAGCTCAGTGTCCTCACCATCCTCTATCGGCCTCATCAGAGCGAGAAGCACATCTGCCCAGTATAGCCTTTTTCGTAGCCCATCAGGAGACAACTTCTTTTAGGGAAATTCTCCTTCTTGTCAGTTACCAGTTTTCAAAAAAAAGATGACTGTTCTTTTTAAAAAAAATTTCCTCTTTATTTCTATTACTGTAGTTCTAGACATTTCTGTTTTTTCTGTGGTATGTGCCAGTGCAGTGTTGCACTATTCCTATCATCCTGCCATTAATCTTGCTATTTCTACTTGTCTGCTAACCTAACATTGCAGAGGAGAAGCTCCTCTTCCTAGATCTTCCCTGTCCTTGCTACACTTATGTAAACAACTGATGCAAAATCTACCATTCATTTGTACAGTTGTTCTTCTATTCATTCCTTGAGTCTTCCCTTTATTTCCTGTTGAAATTAGCAGCTTTATATTTGTTTTGTTTTGCTTTATATTTCTGTTTTCCATTTATGTAAAATTACAATGTGATATTTAAGTGGAACATAGATATAGAGCCTGGAAGAAGGCCATTTTGTAATGTCAGAGCTGGAGTCAGGTCTAGGAATTCGCTGTGAAAAGTTGCTTGTTTCCTCTTTGAATGATGCATTCTTCTTTCAATATTCTGAGTATTGTCCTGCCATTCCTCGTTAGTCTGCAAACCATTACCATATGATAGAATTTCATTTTAGCAGGGAAAACATTGTTATAAATTAACAGGCCAAGGAAAAGGAAAGAATACTGGCTGAGAGGGATGAGTAGGAATTTTTCAAGTATATTTTTCATTGGAAAAGAGATACCATTCATTCAAAAAGCCATTTTTTATTTAACTTGCAACTCAAGCCACCATTTTTAAGTCTTAAAGTCATGAAAATGAGAACTTTTCTTTTTCAAAATGAAAGTTTAATTTTATTCCAGATTACATTTAACCTGGTAGCATAGTTACTGCGTGTTTAAAAAAAAGTAAAATAGATAAATATGAATGATGTGAAACATTTCTGAATTTTAGTCACAGAAAGTTATAAATTACCAAATTAATTTTATTTGTTCATTTTTTGTTACAGTTTGGGATAGCTGATCTAAAACTCTTTTAAGATAGGCAACTTTCCCATCCTTTTTGCTTAGGGTGTTATGAATGTCTGAGGGACAAAAGAAAAGCTAAGAAGATAAAATAATAGGTCACTTTTTTGATGAGCAATCTCTGTGACCAGAACGTTATAAAATAAGTAACATCATGGAATATTTGTTCTCTGTGTAAAAGGTCTATGAAACTTGCTTAGAGTTTGCAAGCAAATATTTGAAAAATTACATTTGTCAGAAAACTTTGGATAAAACTGTATCTTAAGATTTTTTTCTAATGTTAGTATAAGAAAAATGTTGTATTTAAGCAAGTTTGTCAAAATGAGTCATGTTAAAATAGGGTTCATGTGTTCTGAGCATGTTGTTCCTGGCATGTTGTGCCCTGGCAAGCTAAAAAAATGCAAGGTTTTACCTCATCCAGCAGCCTTTGACCTCTCATTGAATGCTCACAATACATTTGTTAGAAAAAAAATATTTGCCAGGAAAAAACGTAAGACACATAAAGTCAACTCACATTTGAGCAAAATACATTCCCTACCCTGTATATTTGTTTTTTGGCATGTTTTATTTCTGTTTTGCCTACTGAGTTTGAAATACCTGTTGACCCTCCTGCTAGGCTCCAAAGAGGTGGTCTCAGAGAGGCGACTCCACTTCACTGTTTCTTTGACAAGGTCATAAAAGGGTTCAAAAGTACTTGCAAGCATTTGGAAAAGGTTTGTTTGTTTGTTTGTTTTTTTAAGAAAAAAAAATATAGAACTTCTACCTATATCTATGTCTATATCGTCTATATCTATAAATAAAATATATATGAATTCTTAAAGTAAGCCAGTTCAAAACATGGTTTGTTTTTCTTCTCCCTTAATTATTTGACAGTGACATTCTGTAAAGTTTAGCCATTAGGAGGTTACAAAAAGATGGCAAGTTAAAAAGGGGAATCGCACTTGCAGAAAGCTTGAGCTGAACTGTTCAAAATCATACCAAAAAAGGAAAATAGTAATGTTCAGGAATCTCCTAGAAACAGAAGTGCATAACTATTATACCTGATAAATTAATTCCCTTCTCTGCTCCCTATTAATTCCCTTCTAGCTGCTATTCTGCAGGGTGGCTGGTTCTTCATCCAGCTCTACAGGTGTTTGCCAGTATCTGGAATCATCCCCGTCCCCGTATATATGACAAGATCACTTTTACCTCCAGGACAAAAACGGTGCCTGCTTCCTACCATCATGTTAGCATGGAACTGGGAGCCTTGTTTGTCCTTTTCCTGGGTGATGGGTATTTTGAGCTACTGTTATTTTTTTTCCCCCACTTATTCTCATTCCTCAAAGCACAATTGCAGAATTGCAGATTTTCTCAGATTCATCTAAGGACTCTGTTTGGTGGTTTACTTGGTTACAAGGCAGGGTATTATAACCATTTAATGTTGATCATGTAATCAAATGCTCTGCAGCACTCTCCAAAAATAGGTATCTCTTGCCATATGAAGAAATTGTAATACTAACTTCATGATGTTCCTCTTTAATCATTTCTATAGCACATTATGGATTAAAATCCTAATAGAAGCTTGTCATTTTGATCATTACTTTAAAATGCTGTTGACACAATAAAAATTGCTCAGTCATGTCTTCCAGACTTAGAAGGCAAGAAGTTATTAAATTTAAACTTCTAAAAACCAGAAAATGAAATATTAAGGTAATCACAGATTTATTCTGTAAGACTTTATATCTGAACTGACATCTTTCCCCACCATTAATATTGCTCAATTACTTATGCTCTTTCTTACTCACTGTGGGAATATCTTCATGGCTACACAGCTTCACTATTCTCTTCTTCTCTGGGCACTATTTGTACCTCAGTTCAGGCAACACAAATGTAGATCTCCAGGAATACAAAGTTAGAGAAAACACTGCTCCTTCCTCTATATCCTCTGGAACTGGTACTGGGAACAAGAAGAGGTTCAAAGGCTGACACACTGCCATATGATGACAGGTTCTTCATCTCTTGCAGCCTTCATATCAAGAAGATAGGCTGTCAGAAAGTGGTAAGTTTAGCACATACAAGCCGTAATAACTTAACAGCCTCTGCTAAGGGATAGCATGAACTAGTTGTGCTTTCCAACTAGAAAAACTTATGAAGCAATGTCAAAAATATACAAGGATATACAAAGAAAAGGCAGTCTTCTTTAAACTGATAGTAATATGTATTATAGATATGTTACTCTGAGGTGAAACCGTAATGAATGATGGGCTCGCTAGAGACAGAATAGAAGAGCATTTGCTGCAGTTGGTTCAAACATATATTAAGGGAGTATATGTGGCCTATTTCAGTGCTGGCTACTATAAATATAAGGATCTTAACATGAAGATTGACATTATCCAGGATTTAGTGAGCACTGAATAGAATATATATATGTGTGTGTGTGTGTGTGTATTTATAAATAAAGGACTAAAACCTAGCAGCAGCTCTCAGTACAGCAGTGGAAGAGTATTAACATTTAAATTTGAGTGGTTTATGTGAAGGTTGTGTAGGCCAAATGCAGTCAGGAATAAGCCTGAATTTTAGGACTTTGTCCTAAAAAGCTCATGCGTTCTGTACTGGACTCATTCAGCAGTATATGTCAGATGAGTGTTCAGATTTAGGAAAATTGGGGCCTTGCCCATAGAGTACTACTGAAGAGATATTAGGCAAACTAAACTGAGACATTTCAGCTTGCCTTGCTATAACTTTTCGTTTCAGAAATAACTTGTACATAAGGAATTGGTGGATCACCTTAGCTTGATGACAGTTTTTCTGCAATTGAGTTAGAGTGTAATAAAAATATTTTTATTATATTGTTATTGTCATTACATCATTATGCACTGTTTTAAAAGGAGGTAACATGAAATTTGATCATTACTGGTATGTTTCGATCTCTGCTATTTTTATATTAAATCTTTGAAAATCTTCACTAAATGGAAATGGTTTAGGAACCAGTATGGAAAACAAAATATTTGAAAGGATCAGATCATTGCCATTGCATGCTAAATTGTAAAATAATTACTCAATGTCTTTTTTGGACTGCAGGCCAAATATAGGTACTGACATTTCTCCAGCATTAAATTATGTTTGCTTGTCATTAGCATATATGAGCTGCCACAGAACTTTGTTGCTTATGTGCCAATTTTGACAACAGGGCTGCAGAGTCATCTTTATCCAAGAGCATCTTGAGGTAGAAAATTTCTCATTTATCAAAATACCTCTTCACTCAGTTCCACTCTATCTGACAACTTGAAGCTGTAAACTTATATTTGAGATCCTCTCTACAGTTCTGTGGATTCTCCTGCTTTTTCTATCTTTCTTAGGAGTAACGTACAAAAACTATTTTGGTGTAGACTGTTTTCTGCTTGTCACAACACAAATTAGAGTGAGGTCTTTTAGAATGATACTGATTTTTATAAACACAGTTTACAAAATTCTCCCTCATCTTTGTGACTAAAATCATGGACACTGCCACTTCTTCAGCACTATTCTTAGCAAATCTGAAAAAAATTCCCAACTGTTACACAGAGCACTATAATTTTATACCAGAAAAAAACACCAGTACTTCAACCATAACTGAACTAAGGTGGAAGAAGAGACCAAGGATCTTTTATCTCAGGGATCTAAAACTAAAACTACCAGTTGGCAATAATCACTTTTACAGGGCCTTATGTGTGTGTGTGTGTGTGTGTGTGTATAAAAATTTCTCCACAAAGTTATGTGGAGACAAGAAGAAGAGAAACAGTGTGGATACCATGCTTTTAAAGAGGAGAATTTAGGTTACTACCTATAGTCTTAGTATTGTGTTCTCTTTTTCGAATGAACTGTTTGCCAAATATCTCTCTGTCTTTCTAGGGTCATAGTCTTTGCTCCTGCGCTAATAAACTTTGAATTTCTTCTGTAATACGTTTGCAGGCTTTCTCTTTCCTATTTTGTTTTGTTGAGCAGCACACTGGAACAGACTAAGAAGGTCAACTAAGAAATGACAAGCTATTTTTCTGTCACAAAAACATCTCTAGATCCAGTCAGGAAGAGGTAGTACAGGCATAGAGAGTTGTTTTAGGATGGGTGGGGAAAAAAATAAAGATAATATGGTTACAAAGAGAAATCCATAAAAAAGTAAAGCATTTCTTGAAAATATTTGTTTTTTAATAGCTGCATTATAATGTAATCTTTAATTGCATGATCATGTACTTTCCCCATCCATGAAAGTGAAAAATACTAAAACTTCACCAAATCTCAATGGGTTTACATGAAACCAAGAAATAATATTTCTTAGATGTTTGATCCCAACCTTACAGAATGAAAAAGTCTGCTATCAGCTAAGGAATTCCTCAAACAGTTTGGGTTTTTTTTAAGAGTGGAAATGTCTAGACACTTCCATTGCTATCATTCCACCTACTTCATAAGAAATACAAGGTTTATGAGTAGAAATGCATAGAAATTCTGACATCAGAGAGAGAATCCTAGATATTCATTATCCCATAAGCTTTACAGAAAGTCTTGCAGGATATAAAACTCCCTGGTTTTGGTATAGTAACAAAATTTATACAAATAATTGCAACTAATTTCGGATATAGTAATGTTATGTAGCAATACATAGTAAAATAAAGACAAACATTCTTTTTCCCTTTATTGGTCAATGTGTTTGCCCATTTAAGAAAGTTCTTCAAACCTTTCTGCCATTGATGGTTTTCCTCTATCTATCGACATTTATCTTGTTTGAAATTAGGCATGCATAAATTGCATTTGAGTCACCTTGGTGAATGACAACCTCTCACTTTTACACTCCTTGTGGCTGGTATCCTTATCTGGGCTGAAATGCTGGTGCAAATACTTCTTACCATTTTTGCTGGTGAGGAGAAGGACATTCAGTGCAGAAAAGTACTGGTTTTATTTGATATCACAGGAGGTTCTGGGATTTTCTTTAAAATATAAAATGCACTGCCTTAGAGCAAATTTGGTACAACATAAGATAAACCAACCATCTGAAGAGAATGAGACATAAGAAAAAGTGGAGATGTGCATTGCAGCAGATATATATTTTAATTTAATAATTTTTCTATTAATGCAAGTGATAGAAATAACTTTTTCTTTGCTTTTATTTAAAAGAGGGACATAAACTTCTGATAAGCTTCATTTCATTCTGTTAACTATGAAATTATCTGATTATTTGTTGGTGCCAAAATGGAGAAAAAACTGATGAAGGTAATTTAATCCTTTACAAAATGTTACTCCTACCATAACCCTCACAAAGTTAATAAAATATTGGATCATCTGATGTATATTACCTTTACATTGAGAACTTGTTAGAGTTATTCTTGCATTCCCAAGAGCTTCTGGTTAGTGTGTAAGCTCTGCGCCTTCTGAACACACATGATGGTGTGAACTGAGGGGTACTGTGGAGGACTCGCTCATCCCTTCATCTTCTAGAAGGTATGGGAACCTCATTGCTATTCTTGCCCTATTGGAGTTCAGTGGTCATTTTCCCTCCTATGTTTTAACTTTTTCTTGATGTCAATATTTATTTTCTTTGCTATCTTTTAAGCAGTTGAGTCTAAGTCTCTTCTCTAACTCACAGAAAAGATCCACACCTTGTGGATTTTTGTTTGTTTGTTTGTTTTTCAATAACTATGAGTGAGAAACAATGGGTTCTCTGTAGGTGTACAGGATTCACTCCCAATGACTTGTGTGGTGCTTTTTGTATTCACACTAACAAAGGAGCAGGGCATGTTTTTTGCATGTTTTAACTGATGAAAACATTGAGAGTTCTCACGAGGACAAGCCATTGCAAATGGTAGAACAGAAAGAAGCAATAGGAACAACTCCTGTCATAGGAGTTTCTGCTCTCACTTTCCTCCCCTGTATCTTGCTCCGTCCCACTGGCCTACATCACTTGATCTCTCTTTTATTTATCTCCATCTCTTCTCCCAACTTTTCCACCACTGTGGCAGCAAATGTATGCCCTGTAAGGAACTCCTCCATTCCAACTTTCACATATATCTCAGCAAGTCTTATTCCCAGGCTGGTGTGCTTCATGATGTGATCTGCCTGGTTTGGGCCCACAGCATCTCTCACTCTCCAGAGCCCTTATATATCCTAAAAAGGCACACAATATTTTCTGGTTATCGAAGCGTCTGTTAAGGAGGATTTGCTGTAGTTCAGAATATGGTAGGAGGATAGACATCTCTTGTCACCTCTGTAAAGTTTTTCCAGTAAATCCCCGAGACAGGACATGAGTTTGATGGTTTTCTTTGAATCTGCACCATAATGCATTTGGTTACTGTTAGAATAGCTAGTGTTTGTGCTCAGGGTGAACTAGAAAACTAATTTCTGACAGCATGTTTTCCTTGTTCACCTAGAAAATGCAGTATGGTATATGGTATGTCTCTGTAACTTATAGGAAGAAGCAGATCAATGAAAAAGAAATTATGAAAATTGGGGAAAATTGTCAATTTATGAATTATTTATTTTAATTAGCAGTAGATTCACTTATAATTCCTTTCTAAAACAACAGATTTTTGCCTAAATATGTGTCATGTGTATTTAAAGGTGTAGCATCTAACCTAAACTTATCCAATAACTACATCATATCTATTGTATTAGGTAGGCAGAGTCATGAAAAAATTAATTCTGTATGAAATACAGAAATTTTGCTCCACCCTATGCTGATGTAATTAATTTGTAGTTAAAATTCTTTATTAACTCATTGTTTGCCTCTTATTTTATTTTAGGATTTTCTCTAAAGCTTAAATAAAATATTGAAATTCAAAGGCATGAGTTGACATTAAAGCAAGTAATGATTAGTACTTTTTTCAGATAAGCTGATCACCAAAAGAATTTGATCTCATTCTTTTGAGCAGTGAACATTAATATTTAGGTGTTTATATTTTTCAAGGACAGTTTCTTGTTAGGAGTACTTGGGAACTTGTAAAAAGTTACAAGGAAATGCAACTTTTACAGCACAAAAAACTAAAGGCCACACCTCAATGTTAACATTAATACAGCTTCTGACATCTAAGCAAATGATAAGATAGATTTGCATACAGATTAAACTTAAAATGAATGCAGTTTATTTTTTTAAAGGAAAATGAAATCACTTAAAATACAATACAGAAGGGCATAACCGAAAAAAATCAATATTCCTCCTATTTACAGATCTAATGTAAAAATTACCATTTAGAAGAAAAAGTGTATTACTTTGGTGGGAAAAAAATCATCATCACTACAACCACCACCACCAACAGCAGGTAGATCATACAATTTAAATAAATTATATTTCCTTAAAGAATAATAAAAACATTCTAAATTTGGATAGAAATGCTTAAGCATTTGCTTAAGCAATGTCTTCTTCAGTTTGTTGGGGTTTTATCATTTTATATTTGGGAGGACATAGTTACATTTTTATTTATTAAGTCCATGTAATTTCATTCAGCTGCATCTTCCTTGCAGACAGCAGAAATCTACTTTCTCTGAGACAACTTTATTTATTTGGTGGTGGTTCATGGAACAATAAACACAGAAGGGACTTTAAAAATTTGCATTATTGTCATGAAATGTTTTGCTAGGTTTTGTAGAGAACAGTAGCATGTGGAATATAAATTAAGATATGATAAATTTGTTGGAAATAAGAGTCTCAAGATTAATTGATTTGGAAAGATAACTCTTAGTTGAAAGGCACAGATAATAATTTTACCCGACATTGTTGACTTCATTTTCTGAAATGAATTCATCATTGTCTATATTCCTGAATATCAGAGAAACATTCACACACTTATCTCAATGATGAGTGTATGAAGAGTGTGCACACTGCATGCAACGGGCTGGAATTTCTTTCTTTTTTCCTCACCATCAGTGCTCTTCATTAGTTGAAAGAATGGAAAGTAGTTAATCTGCAGTATATTCCAGTGGTGTCCACCAGAGCAAACAATTCCAGGTAGGGATGACAACAACAGAACAAAACAAAAAAGCAAAAAAACTACAAAACAACAACAAAAAAGACATATTCAAATTTGGATTTGTTTACCACCAGGTTTTACTGTGTTTGATATTTTATTTCTGCTTCAATATAACGTTTAACATAAGAAGCCATTTTTGTGATTAATTCCTTGTGGTATGGAAGGTATGGGTAGAATTCATTTGGCCACATTTAATCATCTAGAAATACGATGTAGCCACCTGATGCTTACTGTATAGTCCATGGAAAAGAAGGTACCTCTAGAAGAAGGCTCATGCCACCCACAGACAGATAGGTCAGCAGAGCCGCTGACTGGTTTTCTCCACCTCATTAATTACAAAAGAAAGCTCAGACCTGGATGGTTTACTTGAATGGGAGATGACCCTTACTCAGTGCCTCTGTGTGCTTCGGAAGTAGGATGTAACATTTCCTTTTTTGTGATATTCTGTCCTGTGGGATGGACCCATGTAAATATGTGACATATAAAACTCATAACGGGGATGCAAACTAGTTACAATACTATGATGTCCTGTGGTAATACATGTTGAAAAAATGTGTGGTGTGTCTCCAAATACTACTACATAACAAATCCTCCATTGCTGTTCATATGCTACAAGCCTATGAAGCATGGAAGGAATTATTAATGAAAGAGCACTTTGCTGCATATTCCACCTCAGAAAAGATAGAGCTTGATGTATTATCCATTGGATGAACCCACAGTGGTTGCATTTGCTAGTTAAGTTTTTTGTGTGCAAAATGTTGTCAAAAGACCAAAATCTGTGGTAAAACTGACACAATTAAATGTAATAGTTCCTTGGAGCATTGTGGAGTGTTAAGTAATTCTGTGTAACCAGGAATTTTGAAATAAATGTGGTCTTTAAGAGACCATCTCAAATCAATCAATCACTTACAAAACCACTGGAGTTATAAAAGATGGACTGTAAGGGAGACCAATAGGTGGAATATCTAGTATCCATTGGAGGGTCACTCAATAACTTCTTTCTAGAGTCTTATTATTTTCTATTTAATATGTTAATTTTTCAAGGGGTTGATATAAACCAGTAAGAAATATTTTATTAAGGTATATTACTTGTTTTGTAGTGAACATACATTGTTGGTATCAAAAGTCAGATCTTTTTTTCTGTAATTAAAATGAAATAATTGTGAAGTCACAGACAAAGTCTGTCAATGCACATTCTGCTATGAGGTATTCCTAGTACAGTGCCATCTCTGCCAGATACCTCAGAAAATCTAAACAGCATCAGACATGCCTAATCTGTGCGTAATAGCTGAACCCCACCCTTCAGATTCATCCTTGTGTCTTATGATAACAAGATATACATGATGATTGTGTAACAAACTTTGCTGCTTTAGAAAAATCTATGGGCTGCCTAGTGTAGGACAATGAAATGTGGCTAAATAATGGCCTTTGGTCACTTGTGTTTCAGAGACACCTAAAATTATAAGGCTAAGTTTTTTTTGGTTTTTTTTTTTTCAAAAGTAAGTAGTAGGTTCAATCACTTGTATTAAAAGGGAATGCAAGATAGAAGAAAGGCTAAATTTTACAGTAGTAGACTTTAAAAAAGTATATCTTTTAAAAAGGATTTTAGACTGAGTAATGAAAAATTTAAGCCTTTAATTCAAACACTAGTTACTTTAAGGCTAATTTGAAATGTGTATACATTCATTAAAATGAAGGTAAGTGGATAGCTGTATTTTTCAGAAGAACTGAAATAGGGTGAGCAAATAATTCCCATTAAATCTTAGTAATTAGGCACTTTGGAAAACAGCCCAGTATCTAACTGTATTGTAGTCATCTAAGTCTCTGCAAAAATACGACCTTCAGATCTCAGGAATCTTCCCAGCTTATTTTAAATCATCACAAAGAGCATCATACTAGATAAGTACCTAATGTATTTTTGTTTCCTCTTTGTTTTGAAGGGGTTTTTTTATTCAAAAAGCTTTAAAAACATGGGTATAAATTTTACGAATTAGAAAGTCATGTGAATGCAGACAAATAATAATTTGGTCCAGAGAGTAATTGTCCTTAAAATCATACTGAATTTACTGGTGGAGGTGGGGCTGGAATCAAAGCACTAGGAAAATGGAACAAGAATTTACAAATGCAGAATGACAGAAATGTGAAAATGTTGTTATTGGTAAAAGCTTTCTTTCTTGCAGTTCAAACTTACAGCAGCTCATCCCTGATGTCATGCTGAACTACTGACTGCCTGCTGTATAATAATATGAATAATGATCTGAACACCTTATTTTATTGACAAATCATAGGATCACTCAAGAGAGAAGAGACCACAGAAGTCTCTAGCCCAACCTTTGCTCAACCAAGGGCTCAAAGCAATGACAATACTGAATTCAGACCAGGTCACTCAGGGCTTTGTCTTGTCAGGTCTTGGAAACCTCCAAGGATGGATATTCCACAACCTCTCTGGACAACCTGATCCAGTGCTTCACTATCCTCACAGGGAAATTTTTTAACTTAAATCCAGTTGAAATCTCACCTGTTTCAGTTTATTGCATTTAGGCATGATGTAAAAATATAAGACTTCATTTCCTTGGTTGCTTTTAAAATATAAATTGTGTTTGAAAAATTAGGTTGTTTTTTTTTTCACTCTCTCTCCATTATCCCTTAAGTACAATGCATATGTTCACTCATCTTAGAATGACAGTAAAATGAGGGTTAACAGGAATTAATGTAATTTATTGATCTTTTCAGCACTGGACTTTCTCAACACCTACTCCCTGAAAAAAACCCAAAAACAAAACAACACAAAATTGTGGTAGAAACTGAACTTTCCCTGAGATATCAGGGTTTGTGAAAAATTGGGGTGGTTTTATGATATATTATATTACGTCTTTTCCATCAGAAGGACATTTTAATCAATGTATTGTTAAATCCACTGACTTTCCATCTACTCTTCAGAAGGGTAAGCTGTTATGATTTATTCTCCAATCTACTTGGATGACATTTTGTCTACTAAAGCACAGAATTCACTGGTAAGGCCATTATAATTTAAAAAAAAGTACTGAAACCCACATGGTTACAATTTTGATAGAGGAATGTCATCTAGATCTGTATGTATTTGAAAAATCTACATAGTGCATAAGTAAGAAATATAGCATTGATCCTATCTCACTTAGGAAAGTCATTGGATTGTACTTCTGTGAAGTACAATGGTTTCTTTTCTCTGCAAAAACAAACCACGCAGAAGGAAATTAGTCTAGAAATCATATGTAATATAACATGGTGTGATAACAGAGGAGGGTGTGGTTTCTATGAAGGCACAACTGAAGTTTAGAAGGAGACTTTCCTGCGTGCAGAGTGAGTGGAGAATAATGCCATTTCATTTGCAGATCTATTTCTTCCCATGGTCAGGAGGAGGCACTGCCTATATGTTTAAGCTTGATCCTGACAACATGTATTGATGTGAAGTGTAATGTAGATGAAACTGTGGTAGGGTTGTTAAGCATTGCAGTATTACAGTTCCTGGCGTGCAAAGTAGAGAGGCATAATGAGTTCACATTTTACTCTGTAGTATTTATGACAGCTACTAAAATAATAATTAAAAAAAAGAGCCTAGGCTGCATACCTTATGTAAGGATACAGTTATGATTTCCCTAATATGTAGGGGAAGATGTAAAAATCACAGTCCTCAAAATCTCACAAAACTCCATAGTGCATTATGTTCTAAAAGAGACCAACAGATAGACATTGTAATATGTAGCTAAACAACTACTTGGCTAAGCACCAAGAGAGTCTTGTTCAAAGAAACAGAAGCATCACCAAGATAATCCCTGATTTAGTCTTTGACAAGTTGGCATCTCAGCAGTCTCTACTGTATGAGCTATTATGTGCTGACTTCAGCATGGGAAAGGTAAAAATTGGGGCATGACTACACATTTCATTACAATTTCTGCTTTTTCAAACTCTTATGAGAAAAGTTAGTGGTTTTTTTTTTATTTTTTTATATACATATAAATATGTATATATACATATATATATAACCTACATCTAATAAAAAGGCTAACATAAAGTCATGCCTTAAATAATCATGTCATCATACTAGAGAAAAAGAGAATGGAGAATATATTACAGGGAATGGGTCTGGAAACACTCGACTCCCTGTACTAACAGTATAATTTGATTCAAAACAGCAATGAAATTATTTTCTCAACCAGTCAACCGTTCTTCCTGCACTAGCACAGACCAGGTTGCAAAAACCATATTAACACTTGATGGCTATCAAGAGTGGAATAGTGCAAATAGCTCATGTTAGGAGGGAGATGAGCATTTTTGTCTGATGCTTGGAATTCAAGGCGAAAAAGTAAGGGCAAAGGTTTCACCACTCACATTTTTAGCACTTTGTGAATGTAATAATAGAAGAAAAAAGGCAATACATAATTCAGAGTAATATTTTTGAGTCAGTTTAAACCATAAGGAGAAAAACAGCAAACACAAATTTAACCTTTAAATAATAATGATAATCAGATTTAGAAACACTGAACATAAATAAACCAGTGGGGCCTACAGCATGTGGGATGACATTAAGTTGAAAAGAGCACCATCAGGTTGAAAACATATTTAGAGCTGAACAAAGAATAAAATTATTTTGCTACAAATAGCTCTTAATATTAACTTAATATTTATCTGTGGTTACGGAAAATTGTTTCTTTGCTTCTTTCTGGTTGTTTGAACTTGTTTCTGTGCATTTGATAACAAAAATGTCTCACCCATCCTTGCCAGTGCTAGATTGGGTGGCATTCATTGCTCCTTCTGTGTCTGTTGCCTGATAATTCAGCAATGACAGGGGAGCTGACAAATGGGAAGGAGCTGGTCTTAAAGAAGGCTTTAAGGTTAACTGCAAACCAAAGAAGAAGAGACATGGATAAAGAAGATAAAGAGACCAATACAGGGGACAGAAAATGAGGGAGGAATACAAAAATCAGGAAGTGGAAAATTCAAGGAGCATAGAGAATACATGGAGAGAGGGAAAGAATATGTAAGTAAGTGTCAAAAGGTAACAAAGATGGCAGATGAAAGAAGCACCTATTTTTTGTTTTATTTTTCTGGTGAGTCTTTTTTCTTTCTTCTCATCCATCTCTAAAACTGCTGAGCTCTCATGTCATTGAAAGTGTTAATAGTAACAGCCCTTCGGAAAATGATGGGTTTTTAACTCTTTGGCAGTATGTTGGTTAAAAGACAGAAGGTTTTGCTGCGATACTGGTGTAAAACTTTTCAAGATGGGATTCTGAGATAAAATATAGTGTATTTTATGTGTATATGATATTACACACAATGCCCGAACTCTTAAGTACAAATATGACTGTTGTATAGACAGTGCTAGTCTTAGAGGATTCTATTTGGCAGAGATGCTGTGTCTTGGGAGTCAGGGAGTTCTAAGGAGAATCCTGTATAAGGAAGGAACTAATTCTTGTGTAGGTAGTCCAAAATGCTGAAAAGCAAGAAAGCAAAAAGGGAATCTTTTCTCTTCTCTTGTTCCCTTGGAGTATGGCCCCAGCTGCGGGTCGAAGTCCTCCAGGAGGCTCTGGCAGTTTTGCCTCCACAGTGTGACCATATTGGCAGTAAGCAGTGAAGGTGAGGGAAGAAGCAGCTCCTGGTACTGTCCTCAGCCCTGAAAGCTCTTGTGCAAAATGGGTAATGCATTAGTGTGTGCTTATGGTGGATATTTTATTTGGTATGTGTTTCATGCAGAATTCAGCTGGCAGCTGCAGCATCATTGCAGACTGATTATGCAACTTGCAGAGTTTTTGGTGTATTTCTAGTTGTGCTTTTTTGTACAAATTAGCTTTACATCTTCTGGTATTTAGGCAGAATTTCTATTGTGGTCTATTAGTGCATGAACTTAAAGAACCCGACTATTAGCATTAGAAAATGAGATACTTATAAACATAGCCTCTGTTTTTCTTTTGTTTGGTATACTGAATAGATACCTGAACATATCTGAACCATGTACTAAGTGAAGCAGGAATATGTAGCTCAAGAGTTCTGGAAAGAAGACTTAGGATAGTCTGAGCTCAATTCATTTCCTGTCTTTGCTAGAGTGATAAAAATATGAAGAGCTAATGACGCAAAAAAGTCTTTTTCAACTTTCAGGACATACAAAGACTTTCTAGCAAAAAGGCACACAGGAAAACTTAATAGAAAAAAAAGTCTGACTTTCTTTTACAATAGTAAATTTTTGGAAAAAATGACTGACTATTTTACATCAAAAATATCGTGACCTTAAGTCTATGAAATTTATCTATAACTGCTTGACTATCACAAGTCACTGAAGCAGAGTGATGCACTTGTTAGTGAAAAGAAATAGCATTCCCCAAAATAAAGTCCTTAAACGCAAGAAAGAGTTACAGAATTTTTTAATAAGTAACTCCAAAATACACAGTGGTCTAGTGATATGTCCTTTAAAATTTTAGATGCTGAAAAAAAATGCTATCTCCAGCAAGGATAGTTTTTCATGCTACAATATTTCTAAATTATTAGAGATAATTTCTGTATTAACATAAAAAAATGTTAATATATTTTATCAACATTAGAAATTTCACCTATCCCTCCATCAAAAGTTGCATTATTTGTGTTCCCTTTAATATAGTTGAAGTTAACCAACATTAGATGTGGCAATGCTTACCTATCTCAGTTAAAATTAAAACATCAGTATTGGAAGAAAGGTATTCTCAGATATGGCTCTGTTATTTTGGGGATAATTTAACTAATTTTTCTGAATATTTGTAAAAAAGTTGTTTATCTTCCTCTTAATATAGTCTATAGAATTCTAATGATTTATTAATGTATAGAAATAAAGCATCCTTTCTTATAATAAATGAGAAGCCTAGAACTTCCTTCTGATTCCACAGGACCCTTTTAATAACATTATTGAAAATCCTCTGGATGCTTCCAGAAGGTCAAGTAATCCACTTTTCTAATTAGTTATCATCTGATTATCATTAGCTTGTAATTAGCTGTCACTATCATATATATTTGTCCTGTGACTGGACAGGAGAGTGGTGCCCACTCTGTCTCTTGTACTCTAGCAGCAGCAATGCCCATTCCCAACAGACTGGCAGAGGTGGAGGTGAATGAACTGAAGGACAAACCGTAGCTGCCAGGTCCCAGTTATTTTGGAGTGGGCATAACTGCGATGAGGAAATAGGAGTTTGTATTTTTTATGCGTGTATTTCTGTTTGTTGAAGATGGGTTTTTAAAGTAAGTAATACCCCAAGGACCAGAATGCAAAGAATAGTGGCCACCTTCCAACGTGGAAATCCTATCCTGCTCTTTGAGTGTATTTGTTTCAAATGGAAAAACTTGCAGATTGAATTATGAAAATAAGGATTATAAATCTTTGATGTGAGCTGCTCATACTCATTTCACAGAAGTAATTTACCATAAGTGCATAGTTAAGTGATTATCTCTTATTTGTTATATTTTTGAGAGCTTTTGAATAAGTAAGTTTCCCAGCTGTTTCAAAAACATGTCATCACCTGCAGTTTCTTCCTTGTTAGTGCCATGCTACCTAACTCTGGGCATATATTCCTTCAGCTACCAATAATAATAATAACAACAACAACAACAACAACAACAACAACAAAATATTTTAGTGCCTATTTAGGTTTAAAATGCTGAATTACAACATGGCAGGCTACCAATTACTTTCAAATACACAGTAGATACAAATGCCTTCACCATGGCTCTCATTCTGAGCCATAGGTTGAAATTTAGAAAGGAAAATTGTAATCTAAATGCTGAAATTATGTTGGAAGTGAGGAATCAAAGAAATGGTCTTTAATCTTTTCCTTCATGACACACTAATCAGTGACTTTTATTAGACACTTAGCAGCAGATACTTAAAAGTATTAAATGTCAAAAATTCTTGTGCTTGAAACTGCTGTGCTGGCAGAACTGAGAAGGTTCAAACCTAAACTTCAAGTTATTTCTTCAGTACATTTCTCTGCTTAATAGTCCTTTTTCTCCTGTTGTTAGCTTTGTGATGATGAAAAATGCATTTTGGTTTTGCGTGAGTCCTAGAAATAGGCCTTGCAATCATAAAATCTTTTGCCACTCTACCTCAGTGCCAATCAGACAAAAAATTCAGTCTGCCAAGTAATAGTCAACAGCCATCGTGGCAGCTGATTTTGTGTTGACCAAAGCTTCTAGAGTCAAAGCTTGTTTTGCCTTGGGAATGCTGATATCCTCAACTGTCCAGCAAAAGATCAAGATGATTAAAGCTAAATGTAAGGTAAAATTTGTTATATGATGACATTTGCTAGACTGTAAATCATGAGGGGTAGAAAATATAACAGTTAATATGAAAGTATATATACTACAGTCAACATGGGTAACAGAAGAGGGATTACAATTTCTTAACCCTTTACCTTCTCACTTTACCGTCAATAAATCCATTAGATTGGAATTCTATACATGTTTTTTTAACTTAAAGAAAAAAATAATCACTCACTCTGTTAGTGTATTTTCAGTTGTTTTTTGGGGTTATCTCGTGAGACAGCAATGCTATGGAAGTACTGTTGGTATAAGTTACTTCAAAATAAAACGAGTGCTTTATTAACAGCATCAAATATAAGCTATTTACCTCTAAGTGGAAAGTCAGGCTTTCAACCGGAGAAAAAATTGCAAAATTCTGTTAAGGAAACAAAGTTTTGGCATTAAAAAACTGACAACCACTGACCTGCTTACCTTCTCTTCTATATTGCATTGAGATGTAAACCCACTGAATTGGCAAAACCACAAACAATAATTTAAAAATAAATCTTTTGAGCTGGAAAATATGCATTGGCCATGTCTCATTGCTCTACTATGCTGCTTTAAGCACTTTCACCCAGCCAGCATAAACTAGTTCAAAAACTGAGGTGGCTGGCAATAACATCTACTCTAGGATGGCCTTTGTGAGACCGTGTCCACCAAGCTATGACTGATATTTCTCAAAGAAAAGGAGCTTGATGGATTTTAAAGGAGTTTTTACAGAGCCATGTATGATGTGCGGCTTGAGCACAGCTGAGTGCTAAGTTGGAGCTGGTAAAGAGAATTGGAAAGCTACAGGCCACCTGGCAAATAAACAATGGTCATTTCTTCTGCTGCAGCAGGCACTTAGATGTCATGTTGGGTTGTCAGGGTTGAGGAAAGAACATCAGTCAGTCTTTATTGAGGATAAAATGAAATATGAATTTCCTTAGAAAAAGATATTTCGCTGAATCAAAGCCAGGAAGAGACCATCCAGGAAACTAGATGGATTTCTTAAGTTTATTTTTGAAAGTAAACAAAACAAAACAACAATATGGAAGCCATTCTATAAATGTAAACATTTTGAAAAACAAGCCTCTTTAGGAGGGTTCTGGGGTGTCTTTTTTCCTTGCTATTTGCTTTGTGGTTTGGGGTTTTGTTTATTTTTGGCAATACTTTATGTATATACCTACAGAGAAAAGCAGGCCTGCTGTAGACTCTTCATATGTTCTTGCATATTCTCAATAAGAACAAGGGAAGTTAATTTTTATAATCTTATCCAATTTTATGCTTTCAAATTCATTGTGATTAAAAGAAAAAAGAAGAAAACAAAAAGAAAACATTTTTGCTGTGCCACTGAAAAGCAGTTTCAAGGAAGTGGTGCATTCAAAGGCAAAAGCGAGGGAAGGAGCAGCGAGTAGAATGCGTGGGAAGTTTCACAGGAGCCCTTCTTTCGGGTGCACTAACCCACACACAGGTAGCGGCAACCCGAGGCCACACAGCAGCCAGTGGGGCTGGGCTGGGGCTGGTGCAGCCCCTCGGAGGGAGCACGGTCACCATCTGTTGGCTCCTGGGCTGGGCAGCTGAATTAAGTTTAAGAATTTCTAAAAGGCTTTTGATTGGAACTAATTGGTATACTCTGAGGATGTAAGTGGGAGAGATGGAAAGGGGAGAATAGGGGAAGAATTCTTACACTGAAGTGTAGACCCAGCTTGGCTGGCTTTTTGTCAGCTGGTGGGTTTTGTTCCTAGTGTAGGATGTTTCTGGTGTGCCTGATAAGGATGGTAGGATGGAGCTGAGCTCAGGCTAGCTGCCTAAGGATGTAATAAACCTCTTACATGGTTGCATTATTGGATCAAAATTTTGCTTTGTTCCATGTAGAAATGTTAAGTTTAAGTTTAAAATATAAATTCTGCAAAACATGCTTATATTACCCATGTCTCATTACATTCCAGTATGAACAAAATGCACTTCAAGTAACAGTCTTACTTTGTATTAATTTCGCTCATCATAGTTTCCCACATTTGGGTTTGGGTCATAATTAAAGTCCCAACCAAAAACATTCTTGTATGTATAGCTTGTCACTTATGAATGTGTATGTGTTTTGCTCACCTAATCTAGTTTGCACTTTAGTATATTTGAGAATGGTATCATCTTGAGAAAGCCAAGTGGTTTGTTTCTGTAAAACTTTAAGTGAATTCAGGTTGTCAGGTATCATTGTTGTTTAACGGTGACTAAGACACATATACTTGTGTGTTTATGTAAATGAAACAAGCAGTATTACCCTGTGTATGTGTAATAAACATCTGAATAGAGAAGACTTCCAGAAAACATAAGGTTCTTTAAAGATCATAATTTCACTGCCTCTAATGAAAAGATTGCATTCATGGCTTTTTAAATAAGTATGTATTGCTGCTTCTTCAGATTGTTAAAACGGTAAAGAACGGCATGTCTTGGATTACCGCAAATAGGATAAAGAGCACATTGAAGTCATACCTTCAAACACAGTCTCCAGAGCAATGCATCAGGCAACTTTTATAAGTGCCACATTCATTTTAAAACATAAACCAGAAAAACAACAAGGAAAATGAGATGTTTGCATTATCTGATTAAAGCTGTATGTTGCTTCTAATTTAAAAATGGGCTCTTATTCCAAGAGAACAACAGACAAAGCTGGGAACTCCTACCTGAAAGGGGAAATGTCACAATAAAATTTTTGGCTTGTTTTGAAGTCTAGAGTCAATGGAATAAATCTATTTACTTTCATTCTACCTACAGATTATATGTTAAAAAAAAAAAATTGAGCTAGAAAAATGCATGTGTATCTTTTAAAATATTGGCCTAGTGTATCAATTGTAGACATGACTAGATCGTAAAACAGGAAAGTCATAAACGAACTCTCCTGCATGTCTTGTCAGAATTTAGGAAAATTCTGTTACAGGAAGCTGGAAGAATTTCCTTGACATTCATGGTTATTATTTTGGAGCAGTAATATTTTGCCAGAAGGCAAAATGCTTTGATTCAAATCAGTGTCAAGTTTTGCAGCTGAATCCAAAACTATCTTATGACTGAAGATTTTATTTTTCTAAGTTATTTTCCTAGCACTTCGAATTTCAGTAGTTGATATGAATTCCTCACTAAAATTCAGAACTGAATTCTATAACCGTACAACCTGTTATCGTTAAACTACCTAGTGGTTCCTAATGACAGGAAAATGTCCCTAAAACCAAACCGAAAATTCCTAAGAATAATTATATTTGTATAAAGTTGAATCACAATGGAGTATGTGTGTATACACAATGTGTGTATATATATATTATATACATATATGTTTGAGATATATATATATGTGTGTGTTCATATATATGTATAAAACATATATATATTAGTAAATGTATGGTAAGGTTTGAAAATGAGACAGCCCTAAAGTTTGAAGTAAATACAGTATTTAAGAAGGAAATAAAGCAAAGATGATGATACATTAGTAGAGGGCAAGATACAGGAAGCAATCCTGGAAACAGAGACTGGGAAATGGCATTGCGATAGCTTAAACTTACTATAGTATTTTACGAGATTAGGCATACCAGGTCAGAAAAAAATTACACCTAGTTCAGTACCTTACTTTTGACACCAGTCTGTGGCAGACAGGGCAGAGGCAAGGGGCAACCATATTATTATATTTTTCAGGTGTACTCATACTCTTTATTAGCCAGCTGTTATTGTCTTGAATCATTCTTTATGATTTCTTTTCTTCCATGAATTAGGGGAAATGTTTTAGGCTTATGCAAATTGAGACAATCATTTACCTGCATGCACAGAGTTTAACCATGAGCAAAATGATAGCATATCTCTTGTTTTGAACTTCCAGTCTGATGATTTCCGTCCTTTAATTCCACTTTAGTTTTATGACAAACAATAAACACTCATTCCTTATTCATCTTCTTCTTGGCATCCATGATTTTACAGACTTCTCTTACATGCCTGAGGTTTAAAGGTCGATTCTCGTACAAAAGTGTTTGTATGCCTTTGAGAATCCTTGCTGCCTTTCTTTGCTTCTTTTCAAGTATTATTATCCTTTTGGGGATATGACAACCAGAACTATTTTATTCTCTCTTCCTTTCCTTATCATTCTTAAATATTTTGTTTTTATTTTTCACTCTCTAGGTTTTTTTACTCTCTAGCTAATATTTTCATAGAAATCTTCATTATAATTGTAAGAATTTTGTCTAAGTAGTAAGGTTAACAACTGGTAGTTATTAACTACCAGTAGTAACTCCTCTTCAGTGTTTACATGAAAAAAATCAGGATTGTTTTCACCAGTGTGAATTATTTTATTATTTTCAGTGTTGGTTTATCTACCGTACTATCAAATATTGTCACATTAATCTTCTGCACCTTTTGACACTTTTTTTCAACATTCTGACTACTCATTTAATAAAAAAAATCCTTCTTGTTCATTTAAGGTTTGAATATGTGCTTCAGAATTTAAAAATAAAAATAAACAGAGGCATTTCTGCTCAGTGTTTTAACTCTGCCATTGGCAAATTTTTAGTGTGGTCAGTAAAGCAACATGGCATATCTTATCCCAATTCCTAGAAGATAATCGTCTACAAAATATTAATCCTCACCACCGTTGGCTACCCTATGAGTATAAAATCGTATAGTAAACTAACTGAAGGATAGTAAGTAATTCTCCATATTTTAAAGGAAATAGAAAGCAGAGAAGACTAGACTAGTAGTCCATCTCGTCTAGTATTTTCTCTCTGGTACTGTTGAAAATAATATGTTTCAGAGAGTACCGTAGCAGGCATATTCGTAACAACCCATTTGGAGAGTATTTCTTTTTATATTTGTCACGCTTTACAGCTTGAAACAAGAAGCTTCAATCCTTCACCCTTCAAGTCATTACCATCACTCTTCAGGGCGCAAGGTAATCTTTAACTGACAAGAGCACAAAGATATGTTATAAGGAGGCAGATTACTCCATCATTTTCCACCATGGGTGTGTTGCATCTTTCTCTGATGTATGTGGCCCTGGCCAGTGTTAAAGACAGAGTGCTGAACTAATCACAGGTCTGCTCCAGCATAGCAGTTCCTATAAGATGGCAGATGATCCACTATGCACAATATTTCCTGTCTATAATACATGAGAATTTAATTCCAGCTGAAAATACATGGTCATGCATATCAAAAAGCCAATTGACTGTACTTGTAAGTCATTTTATACCTTATACAGTTTTATAATACTGGGTTTTGTACCCTTGATACAAGCTTTGCAAGTACTCATTAATACTTTTTTTGCTGGAAGTCAAGCTTGTTGTTTCTTCTATTTTCACACAACTTTGTTATGAGAAAAAACTTTACAATTATTATTATAAATATTTTCCTTGTCTGTGTGCAATGGAGAGGACACTGCAGACTAGAATTGAAGATTGCTGTCACTGTCTCTTTAATTTTAAAAATGCCAGTCTGATAACTGAAAATAATAATTGTTCTTTGTCTACAAAATATTTTCAACAAACAAATAAAAATGGGGAGAGTTCAATTTCCTGCTCCATCTTGAGTAAATCTCTGTTCTGTATTCAGTAAATCATTTAGCACTTGCTTGCCAACTAAAAATGGGGACAATGATATCTTTCTAACTCACAGAGGTGGTGAGATGGATACACTAAAGCCACTAACCACACTACTGATCATCTGATTAAAGATCTGAGACCAGTGATCATGCTAATCTAACATGGTTTTCACAGTCAAAATCATTAACTGTCCTTTATTTAAACTGCTTCAGAAGAGACATTGATCCACCAGAAAAGTCAAATATATATTGATAGCTTGCTTGTATTTGGGGCTGTACTATGGAACAGATTCAAAGTGTTTGAAATGATCTTGACTCCTCTGTTGACTTTTTAAATTGTTTTATAGTATTCATAGTCTTATAGAGTTAAGTCCAGAAAAGACCATTAGGTCACTTCATCTAACTGCCTGTAAACAATATATCAAGATACTTCTTCAGGAAATCCTTTAAATTTTGTCCAACTACAGGAGGACTCGTGGCTTGGCTAGCATACATTTTCCAAAAAGACTGTATTTTGAATTTTAAGCCACCAGGAAATGGAATGGATGTGAATTACAGGAGCTCGCGGGAGGATTTTTTAATATGAGGTTTTTTCTGCACAGTGTGACAACACTTCAAACAGGCACACTGCAATTTTTGTGGGATGAAAAGGGGGTTGACATGGGTACCATTACTTTAAAATGTCCGGTGTGAACAATGAAAAGGAAGGAGTACCACAGAAGACATAGTCCCAGCTTTACATGGCAACATGTCTACATTCAAAACAACATGAAACACTTAGAGTTGTATTTGTAAGGAATATAGACCTTTTTTAAGAAAAGTGAACTAAGTCCATCAGTTTCTCTTACTCTAGAAATACCTATATAACTTACTTAACATCCAAAGCTAAATATCTTCCTTCTGTCTGAATTGGAAAATTCAGGTAATAGGTACCTGAACATGATTTTTTTTTCCTATTACATTTGACTATTCAGCTGTTTATTTTCTCATATATGTATTTCAAAACATAGTGTTCCAGAGTTCTGCAAAGTATCTTCATACCTCTTGTAGATTAATTTGCAGTTAACTAAATTTGATGTCCTTATAATGATGAAAGTTGAAAATAACTTAAGAGAGTTTAGGGCAGGGTGGAGCAGTCCAGTTCTGTGTTGAACTTCTGAGACTATTGACCCCTTTTTTAAAGCTGTGTAGATTCATGGAAATGATCAGTTTATTTCTATATAGTTTTTCACCTAATTGCCACATCACATATTTTTAATTCTGCAAATTATCTTGAATATTAGATAATATGGGAATTTGAACAAACGCCATTTCCAGATATCGTTGCCATACAGAATTAGGTATGCTTGTGAAGGACAATACTAGTCTCCCATAAATAAGATACATCCTTTTGATCATCTGTATGATGCCACTTAGAATATTAGTGCTCATATAATTCTAAACTGTGGGTTTTTTGTGTTAGAAAACCGCTTATGTTCATGGGTGACTGTCTTTGGTTTTGGTTACACGCTGTGTTAATTTTTATTTTAAGAGTGCGTTATTATGTAACGTACTTTCACTAGCCTTATCTCTGTGTTCTCTAGTTTTCAGTTTCCTGTGATTCCACCAAAGACACAAATCTCTGGACTTAATTCTTCTATATAGAATGCAGAGAAAAAAAACATATCCAACTTGAATAAATGTTCGCAATTTTGAACCAAAAGGTAGCCTAACTATCAAGGACTGACTCAAAGTCTTGTTAACCAACATAGTGTGCACAAAATACCAAAAATTGTATAATTTCCCATGTCAGTGAAGAAATACATCCAAATTCTGCTCTCACATGCATGTGTGCAAGGACAGAACATGCCTGTCTGTATGAAATTTCTGTAAAAAAGGCGTCTCTGCTGTGATGTTCTTCAATGAGTAGAGCAGGACAAGCAGCACAGCTTGAGTAAGAAACACGTCAGATGAAGGAAAAAAACCCACACTGGTATAAAATAAAATAAAAATAAAATTTTGTCATGCTGCTTCAGTCCTAATCTTTTTTAGAAGTGCTTACCAGAATGCTGGTGGCTCTTAGCAACTCATGCATTAGAGCGCGCAGTCAGAACTGCAGGAATACTTTTTTTGACAATACACTGTTAAGGACACAGACTGTAATCCATTGTTTTCTAAAATCTCTGACTTTATAGCAAGTATAATTCTCCAGATTAATCTCCAGTGAGACATTTTCAGCATTAGCGGGTCAAATCCTTATTTGGTTTAAAGGCAGTGTTCTTGTGACATATTTATCAGCATCATCTACAGTTCTAAAGAATTCAGCCTGTAGACCTGCGTAGACAAATATTGAAATACTTTCTCTCTTCTAATTGCCATTGGTTTAAGGAATGACTGACTTTTAAACAGTTTAGTGACCTTTTATGCTCTGGACTAATTTCTCTCAATATCTTCCACAGAATGATTTGTAGGTTTGTTAGTTTTGCATTTGCTTGGTGGTTCTAGGGAGCTATACAGAATTCACTGTTCCTCCTGATTCTTCCTTCCTTTATCAGGGCGTACCAAGTTTTTCAAACATTGATGTTATTTTTCTCTTTTTATGTTTGTTACTGGAACTCCTCATGCACTTGGAGACTCTGCAAAGCTCCACATAATTGTATTCATCTATTTTGAAAATTCTTATATTTTCATGTATATTTTAGTTCTTTTTCAAGGATTTTCTAGGAACTATGAACTCTTTTTGATGATTCTTCATGACCATTCATTGTGCTTTCCAGCTTGCCCTCTTGGATGAATATATACTGTGACTACATAAGTTTGTGTGTCAATATACAAACATATGTGTGTATATGCACACATATGTGAATGTATGCATATGTATGCATATGTATACACTCTCATGCATATATGCATAACTTATTTAGAATATGCATTTAGGGAGATTCATAATAGCATATTTAGGCGTATAAGCAGGCACACAGATCCTAGCCACCAGGGTGGCTAGCTCTGTAAAACTATCATGGAGCATAATTTTCTTCCTATGCTCTTTTCAAGGACTGTAGCTCTTCATGACACTTTGGGAATTCAAGTGTATAGTAGTATCTGTTCATCACTGTGACAAAGCATTTTTTGTCTTCTGGAAATTGAAGTTCATTACATTAGCGCTGATGTTCTCTCAGCAGGTGGTCGATGTCAATTATTTTTTCTTCTGTGTAATGAAAGCTGCTACATATTCATTTCAATTCTGTTACAGAGCTCTGAAGTTCTGACAAGCTGTGAGCAGTTCTTCAATCAGGTAAACTTATGAACAGCTTCATACTAGTTGGAATCATCATGTCCTGACTAACCTGGATTTCTCACAACTTGTCTCTATGTTTGCCTCATATGCAGTGGCTAGGTTGTCCTTTTCCTTTCTCAATTTTTAGAGCTTGTTGCAGAAGACAGATATCCAAACCTCACTTGATCACTTGCAACAGCTGTTTCTAAATGTTGGACAAGCTGATTTTATTTTAACAGGTACATGTACAAGATAATTCGCATTGATCTGAGACTTGGACCATGTCCACATGAGCGACCTACCTTGCCCTTGTCCAAGCCAGCTTGAAGTCTCTAGTCAGATCAAGCTAAGGTCCCCTCCTCTGGGAATAACAGCTCTGCTCTCAAGACTAGTGTCCTGGCTGCCCATATCAGTCAGATGGACACACAACAACCTGGCTTAAATCTTGAATAAACTGCTTATTAATTGTACTGTATTCAGCTGAAAAAAAACCCCAGAATGTGATGTTACATTAAAAATCTCTTTCAACTCTTCCACCTGCTGTGGTGCTCAAATTCCCAATTTCACTTTCAGGAGTTTGCCACAACTTTGATATATTTTACTCATATAAATTTATATATGTATACACATATATCTTATCTCTAGCTCTGAATCAATTGAAAACTATTTTTAAATGTTTAGATATTCAAAAAATTTTCTGAAAATATAAAGGTTTTTCTTCCAAAGTCTTTTTTTATCTTACAACTCATTAGAGGGACAATAACTCATTGTGTGCTCGTATTACACTGGCAACTAAATCTGTTGAGAAAGATCAGAGTCATGCCCATGTAAGTCTGCCTTAGTGCCTACCTGGGCATTCCCTCTGCTATGTGCACTTACATTACCAGTGACCACTGTGGATGTGGCATCAAAATATTGAAACACAAAGCAGAAATAAAAGAGGGTTAAAAAGATTAATTTCATGTTCTTCTAGATAATAAGTCATCAGAATTAATTTGTACAATGGAAAGTAGGAAGAGTGTAGTGGCTGTGGAGCTGCCACTGTTTAGCAGAATTGGTTATCTGGACTTACACAGTACTGTCTGCATTAGGTAGGTAGAAATTTGTTGTCAGCAATATAAAACTGCCTGTCATACTGACAAGTTTAATGAGAGAGGAGCATGGAAGGAGAGATTGCAATTTAGAGATACAATTACACCTCTGGAAAAGAAATTTAAGAGTTGTATATCTTGTTCATTAAAACACAGAATCACAGACACACAGATTGGCTGAGGCAGGAAGGCACCTCTGGAGATCATCTGGTCCAACCCCCTGCTCAGAGCAGGGTCAGGGAGAGCAGGTTGCTTAGGGCCATGTCCAGTTGTGTTTTGAATCTTTCCAAGGATGGAGGCTCCACAGCCTCTCTGGGCAACCTGCTCCAGTGTTGGACCACCCTGACAATAAAAAAGTGGTTTTGTATGTTGAAATGGAATTTCCTATGTTTCAGTTTGTGGCCATTGCCTCTTGTCCTGTCACTGGGCACCACTGAGAGGAGTCTGGCATCCTCTTTACTCCTCCCATCAGGTATTTATGATCCCCCTGAGCCTTCTCTTCTCCAGACTGAGCAGTCCCAGTGCTCTCAGCCTCTTCTTGTATGTGAGATGTTCCAGTCCCTGTATCACTTCGCTGGATTCACTCCAGTATGTTTAGGTCTCTCTCATACTGGGGAGCTCAGCACTGGACCCAGCACTCCAGATGTGTCTTGCCAGTTCTGAGTAGAGAAGAGGGATCACCTCCTTCAGTCTGCTGTTGGCGCTCTGCCTAATGCAGCCCAGGATACCATTAGCCTTCTTTGCTGCAAGGGCACACAGCTGGTTCATGTCCAACTTGGTGTCCACCAGGACACCCAGGGCCTTCCCTGCCAAGCTGCTTTCCAGATGGGGCATATACTGGGACCTGGGGTTATTCCTCCCCATGGTCAGGACTTACCATTTCCCTTTGTTGAGCTTCAGGAAGCTCTTGTTGGCCCATTTCTCCAGTCTGTTGAGGTCCTCCTGAATAGCAGCACACCAATCGGGTGCATCAGCCACTCTTCCCAGTTTTGTATATCATCTGTAAACTCACTGTGTTCTCTGTCCCATCAACCACATCATTAACGATAATGCTGAACAGTATAGGCACCAGTATATTTTCCTGAGAGAAGACTTGTGTGACGTTGTAGAACCAACATTCATTGCTTATGAAAAAAGTAATACTCAGACCATTTTATTACAAAAAGTCTGCCTGCCATCCTGCTTATCAGATACAAATGCTTCCATGAGTTTTTTGAGTTATCTTTTCCATTTCTGCCATTTTTGAGAAAGCTCTTCTTCCTCATGCATGAAAAAAAATACTGTCCAAAAATCACAAACTAGTAATTTTTAAACTAATTATCATAATATTGATCTTAAACTATGAAAATTTTAAATTGTTCATGCTCTTTGTGTTGGACTTTAAGCTTCTAGGATTTATGTTTTCTGTATTTCAAACTTTTACCCAAAGCTGAAAATATTAGAAATTTAGCTTTGAAAAAAGCTCAGATTCTCATAGTTTCTATTTCTGTGTTTGTTTTTTAAGCAAAAATAGAAAAAATATTTAGCTCTTGTAAAATGATAATTATTGACATCACTGGAACAAGTAAAAACAATTAATTTTGTTCACCATTGATTTTATGCAGGATTCCTTTTTTTTCCCTGGTTCTGGACTGCACTGATTGATTTTAGGATTTTATTTCTTCTTCTCCTTTTCTTCCATAACAATTTGACCTTGATCGCTGTTGTGGTTTTAACCCCAGCCAGCAACTAAGCACCACACAGCTGCTCGCTCACTCACCCCCAGTGGGACGGGGGAGAGAATCGGAAGAGTAAAAGTGAGAAAACTCATGGGCAGGCAGGTGTGCAGCCATCTCCAGGAAAGCAGGACTCCATCACGCGTAATGGTTACTTGGGAAAACAAACGCCATCACTCCAAATGTCCCCCCCTTTCTTCTTCTTCCCCCAGCTTTATATGTTGAGCATGACATCATATGGTGTGGAATAGCCCTTTGGTGAGTTGGGGTCAGCTGTCCCAGCTGTGTCCCATCCCAGCTTCCTGTGCACCCCCAGCCTACTCACTGGTGGGGTGGGATGGAAAGCAGAAAAGGCCTTGACTCTGTGTAAGCACTGCTCAACAGTAACAAAAACATTCCTGTATTATCAACACTGTTTTCAGCACAAATCCAAAACATACCTCATACTAGCTTCTATGAAGAAAATTAACTCTACCCCAGCCAAAACCAGCACAATCCCCTTTAACTCAGCAGCATGCAACAGTCAATGAGTTTTCACTAGACAGCCATCTAAGACAGACATTGTTGTCAAATGATAAAGAGATAGGTTATTATAGTTTATGTTAGTCTTCCTTTTCAGAGCTCAGTGGTCACCCTATTTTTAGTTCAGAAGGCTTTTATATTTACTTTGCTCAGTTCTGCAAAGTGTTGTAGGCATTCTAATGAAGCGATGAGTTCCCTGAGGACCCCAGAGGAGGGAGCAGTTAGCATTTATTGGATTGGCTGTCTTTTCCCACCGTTTATAAATGTACATTAGTACTATTCTCCTGTATCCATCTAAGTGCAGTGAGCCAGTTTTACTTTTCCTGTATTGTTGTGTTGGATGATTATATATTTGTCAGGTTTCTTTGCAATAAGACACTTTTTCTCACAACCCTCTTTCTTATTTTATCATCAGCTGTGTTGTCATGTAGGAAGCAAATATACATACCCAGAGGCTGAAGTTCAATGATGTTTCAGTAGTGAAACTTCTTTGTGCTACCTGCTAGAGCTCTTGCCCTAGACTAAAATTCAACTGCTATCTTCTTAAATGACTTTTCTTACTCTTGTTCATATTGTGCACTTGAAAATCAAACGTTAGCAAAGATTTCTCTGTCTGTCAAAGATGACAATGTGCTAGAAAATAAGGTAATAATGAGGAGAGGGATGGCAGAAATAAATGGAAGTGTTATGCATATCTGTAAATACTGCTAATTCAGCATCAGGAAAGGTTTTAGTACTAAGCTTCAAGTAAGCCCTGCTCCTTGTGATACCCACATGAGCCTTTTTTTTACAAAAGCTGTTGTTTCATCTACATGTATTATCCAAGTACACAATGTACTGCTGTTGTACTGCATCTATGACTTACGGCCAGGCAGGATCCAACTGCTTAAGGTAGCAAATCATATTAGGAAAGTGCCACTGTAATGCTTCACATATACTTGTTAATTATAGTTCTGCAAGTATACTTAAAGCAGCATATAGACAGTCAGTATTCAGGGTTTCTGTTGACATCTAAAAGAGCCACTCCGATAATCTTGCATCTTCAGGACAAGAGGACATTCAGGTTAATCAATTCCAATTATTTTGAACTCTGGGATATCACGCCTTGTCCAGTTGGTAAAGCTCCACCTTAGTTTCATCATCTACCTGCCCTATTGGAAGACTCATCCAAAGTCTTTGTTGTGGTTTAACCCCCCCAGCCAGCAACTAAGCACCACACAGCCGCTCGCTCACTCCCCCCCGGTGGGATGGGGGAGAGAATCGGAAGAGTAAAAGTGAGAAAACTCATGGGTTGAGATAAAGACAGTTTAATGGGTAAAGCAAAAGCTGCGCGCATAAGCAAAGCAAAACAAGGAATTCATTCACTACTTCCCATCGGCAGGCAGGTGTTCAGCCATCCTCAGGAAAGCAGGGCTCCATCACGCGTAACGGTTACTTGGGAAGACAAACGCCATCACGCCGAATGTCCCCCCTTCCTTCTTCTTCCCCCAGCTTATATACTGAGCATGATGTCATATGGTATGGCATAGCCCTTTGGCCAGTCTGGGTCAGCTGTCCTAGCTATGCTCCCTCCCAGCTTCTTATGCACCTGGCAGAGCACAAGAAGCTGAAAAGTCCTTGACTAGTGTAAACTCTGCTCAGCAAGAACCAAAACATCAGTGCGTTATCAACATTATTCTCATCCTAAATCCAAAACACAGTGCTCTACCGGCTACTAAGAAGAAAACTAACTCTATCCCAGCTGAAACCAGGACAGTATCCACCCCTTATTCCATACCATTTACATCATGCTCAGGTCCCACATTATCCAATACATCCTCATTAACCACCACCCCACTTATTTTATGGACCACCCCTGTAAAATGTCTGTAAAATGTCCATAAACATCCACAAATGTCCACATAATGTCCACTGAGTTCATTTAGTCCGTGACTTTGGTCTCCATCTGTGATGGTGGTCGCTCAGGACAGGAGAGGTGGTGTGTTGCGTGGAGTTATTGGGCACCAAAGCCAGCTCAGGTTGGGTCACTGCTGCACTTGCACTGCTTCTTGTAAGGCTTCTTCTCCATTGGTTCAGGTGGTTCCTGGTATGGTAATCCCTATACCATGCAACTCAGATCATGGGTTACAACAATTTAAAGGTATTTCCATCACAATCTCCACCCCTGGCCCCTTTGGGTCAGGATTAACATTGCAAGGAACTCCTCCCCTTGCTCCTAGCCTGGCTAGCAATAAGGGGTTCCTGCTATAGTAATTCCCATAACATGCAACTCAAATCCCGGGTTACAACAATTTAAAGGTATTTCCATTACAATCTCCACACCTGGCCCCTTTGGACCAGACCATTGGGCTTAACACTGCAATGGACTCCTCCCCTTGCCCCTGCTCCGGCTTGGACTTATCCACAGACTGCAGTCCCTTAGGGGTTTACCTGCTCCAAGTGGAGCCTTGTCTATGAGCCACAGTCTCTCCAGGGGTATACCTGCTGCGGCATGGATTTATCCACAGCCACAGTCACTTAGAGGTGCACCTGTTCCCACATGGCCTTCTCCATGGGCCACAATGCTCTCAGAGATATACCTGCTCCAGCGTGGCCTTGCCCGCAGCCACAGTCTCTTCAGAAGTAAACTTGCTCCACCATGGCCTTACCCGCAGCCACAGTCTCTTCAGAAGTAAACTTGCTCCACCGTGGCCTTACCCGCAGCCACAGTCTCTTCAGAAGTAAGCTTGCTCCACCATGGCCTTACCCATGGCCACACGCTTTGAGGTGCTCCAGCATGACCTCATGCACAGCCACTGATGCCTCAAGGTGTGCCTGCTGCAGCATGGACTTATCCACAGCCACAGATGCTTCGAGGTGTACCTTCTCCAACGTGGACTTATCCTTGGGCCACAATCCCTTCAAGAGGTATATCTGCTGCGGCACAGACATAACCATGGCCACAGATGCTTCAAGACATACCTGCTCTGGCATGGGCTTATCCACGTCCACAGACGCTTCAGGGTGTCCTGCTCCCGCATGGACTCATCCACAGGTCACAGTCCCTTCGACTCGAGTTCACACTGGAGTTCCAGCCTGTCCAGTACAGCAGCACAGAAACAGCAGCGATGCCCTGGCCATCTGCCAGCCCAGGCGCATGGCCATTGCTGTTATCAAAATGTTCCCAGGCACAGCAGAGTAAGATGATAAGCAGTTCAGCAAGCAGCAAAAAGCAAAAAGCAGCCACTAACGAGCACTAGACTCTAATATACAATAAGGCAAGCAAGCCCCATGGCAAGTACAGAAGCCTGCCGATTAATACCTAAACAGCACTAACAGCTATAAATTCAATCTAGCACATTCCAATTAAATCTGTGATTATCTCGAACCCTTCGAGCCCCACGTTGGGCGCCAAAAAGGACTGTCGTGGTTTAACCCCCCCAGCCAGCAACTAAGCACCACACAGCCGCTCGCTCACTCCCCCCCGGTGGGATGGGGGAGAGAATCGGAAGAGTAAAAGTGAGAAAACTCATGGGTTGAGATAAAGACAGTTTAATGGGTAAAGCAAAAGCCGCGCGCATAAGCAAAGCAAAACAAGGAATTCATTCACTACTTCCCATCGGCAGGCAGGTGTTCAGCCATCCTCAGGAAAGCAGGGCTCCATCACGCGTAACGGTTACTTGGGAAGACAAACGCCATCACGCCGAATGTCCCCCCTTCCTTCTTCTTCCCCCAGCTTATATACTGAGCATGATGTCATATGGTATGGCATAGCCCTTTGGCCAGTCTGGGTCAGCTGTCCTAGCTATGCTCCCTCCCAGCTTCTTATGCACCTGGCAGAGCACAAGAAGCTGAAAAGTCCTTGACTAGTGTAAACTCTGCTCAGCAAGAACCAAAACATCAGTGCGTTATCAACATTATTCTCATCCTAAATCCAAAACACAGTGCTCTACCGGCTACTAAGAAGAAAACTAACTCTATCCCAGCTGAAACCAGGACAGTCTTCCTGACTATTTGCACCCATTTATGTTTGTACCAATCTCGTCCTTTAGTTTAAGCAGCCGCTTTTTCTTCCTATTCTTTGCTCTTCCCTTTCTCTGACCCTCTCTTCTTCCCACTCCCTGGCAGAAGGAAATGTCACAAGCCATCTTTCCCCATTGGTTTTGTAGCCTAATCTAGCCACACATTAGCCTTCTAGCCACATTATTAGCCCTCTTTCATTTAATAGTGTTTCCTGATGCTTTAATCACCCTACAAGTCCTCCTCTGTACTGTGCCAGTGGCTCTGCACATGAGTAACATGTGCAAACAGTGAAGAACAGACACTGTAATATCATTACTAATATCAAATTTTGTGTATTCAAGACCTGTAGGCTAACAGTTACCTTCCTGATCTAAGAAGATGAACAGCATAGAGAAAAAAGGGGAGAGGAAGAGACTCACATTTGTACACTTCATGAATGTCTTTGCTCAGGATATCTGCAATTATTAAAAACTTGTAATCAAATGAAGTACCAGCACAGCCCACTGTAGCCGTTTAGCTCTGCTTGTTTTCGTAGACATAGTACAAGCATTTCTTTTTTTTTTCCTGGAAATTAAGTGGTGGTCACTCAGCATTTGTCTGTAAACTTTGAAAGAAATTTTCAAAAGATGCTAAGGGAAATATATGCCCCCATTTCCATGTAAATCCCACCTTTATCCATCCTTGCATCTAATCCCTAGTTCAGCTTCCTTTCCTACCCTTCCGCCTACAGATTGTCATGGGAGACTGGTCTCTGTCATAGTCTGTGCAATGAGAAAGACCTGCAGGGCTTGCATAATAATTGTGTTTCCAAGCAGTTCAGTAGCATTACGTTTTGGATTGAACCTCAGGAATACCATTCAGCAATGACAACTGAAAGATCTATTATGAAGGATGTATATAAATAGTGCAGTGTACTGGCTTCGTAGAGGGAAAAAATTGAGCTGCTTTCATCAAACTGTGTAGAGCAATGTTTATCAGGTTGTGATTTCTGGATCAATGGTGGTCCATAAGCTTTCAGAAGGTGTGCAGAAAAATGCCATTTTTTTTGCAAGCACATAATATATGTTTATGAAGATGGATAACCAAAGCAAACAGAGGGAGATGGAAGAAATACAGGAACACTGAAAATGTAACCTATATTCAGCGCAGCAGTAATTACAAGTTTTTGTGGCATTATTTCATACTATGGATGGATGTTTGTGTGTGTGTGTTTGCACGTGTGCACATGTGCACGCATGTACTATATATCTATGTGTGTATGTGTCTATATTTAAACTAGGTATCCCTCAAATTTGAAAAGAGTGAAAATCAAACTAGATGTTCCTAATTATTCCTTCCATCTCTCTCACAGCATGCAAGTGCTGTAATGAGGAAACTCAAGAACTGTGCATGCCACCAGCAATATCAGTGCTGAGGAATTCATACAGCTTGTCTAAGTCCTCATCACTTCTTTTCACCAGGTCAAAAACTGGTTTAAGAGAACTGATTCTCTTGAATGGCAGTAGATGTTCCAGGCACTGTGCTCATTCTTGCTTTTTCCTTTTAGAAAGGTAGAACCAAACATATTCCTGCATTTCCAAATGACCTCTTTTTGGGCCAGGTTTGAAACACATTGACAGCCATTATGACCAATGATTTCTCCTCATTTATAGGTCACAAATTATTGATAAACTTTACCCACAAAGCTATTTTTTCCAGCTTTAAGAAAGGAGCCTGTCTTTCATTTTTAGTAAAATGTATTTGTTTTGTTTTTCTATTTGGATCCTAAGTTTGGAGAAAGAGAAATTTCAGAAGTATATCTGTTTATGAGACTCCATTAAGCCCATAAGACATTAAAAAGTATTCTAGCTTTCTTCTTCCCTTCACTCCACCCTCTAACTCAAATGACTAAAATACATTCTCTTGGACTTTTTCTGCACTCTACTCTTTTAAGATTTGAGTGTATTCCTCTAAGTATTAAAATTATATGAAGAAAATTTATGCAAATTCTTAGGGGAAAAGGCCACACAATAATGATAACATTCTCTTTTAATTGTTAATATATCCTTTTATACTTTTATGTGTAATATCTATCCATCCTCTGTACATTGCAGTGTTGGTGCAATAGAGTTATGTGCAGAATTATATTGAGAGTTTTGTGGTTTTTTAAGTTAAATTTCTGAAATCTCTGAAGTGAATTGAATAAATAGAGTTAAGAAAGATGAGGAGACTTCACATATCAAATCATGTTCAGATGCATTGTGAATTATAATTGAAAGTTGCTACTATCTGATTGTGATCCTATCATCATTTGAAATCTAGTATGTTCCTGATCCATGCTATAAAAATCATCGTCATAGATGTTTCTATTCAGTGCCATAGTGGTATTCTCAATAGTGGTCCACAAGGTGTTTAGATGAACCATCTTTTGTACCTTATGTGTGGAAGTTGGAGACAGAATTGAATCTCTGGTACATGGCTTGCAGAGTATATATGTCAGACTACAGGCCTGTTACTGTTGTGAAAGGTCTTCTGTTGATCAATATAAAAATTTGTTTCCAGGTTCTATCAATCCAACAGATATCATGAGCAGTAAATTCATTTGGAATAGTTACAGATTTTTACCAGACCCAATCCTTTACATCATGTCTGTGGGACTAGCAATATTAATCTTGCATTTAATAGTTTTATAACTAATGCTATGTAAAGTGACATAGAAATAAAAGGTGAAATAAAAATGTTATTTCTTATATTTTTTTTTAATACATCTCCTGAGGACAGCATTCATTCTTAATAAAGCCATCAGTAAACCATTTCAGAAAATACAACAAAGCCATAGTCTCTTACCATACCTGATCTGTATATATTAGTGCCATCAACATTGTATTGGCATTACAGATGGAAGAAAATACATTTCTCTAAAAAACAGCAGAAGTTTGACTTGATCGTTCTCTACCTGCAAATATATAGCTTATATCAGTCTGGACCCTTTTCAGTCCAAATAAAAGCATATGAAATTGCTTATGTGAATACTAAATTTATACGAGTATGGTTAGTAATAAACCAGAACATAAATTCATTGCTTAAGGGAAGTAGATGCCCTTACATGTTAAAGCTTCTATAGACTAAGTCCTCTTTATACCTCCATGTAGTGTAGATTAAGACAAGTGCCCATAAATCTGGGCTTCAGAAAGAGCAGGGCATGAGCTTCTTTCATGTATAAAGCTGATACTGTTGTTTCAGTGAGAAAACTCTGGAATGGAAAGTCAGGAATAGGCTTGAGGGACTGAGGAATATGAAGCAGAGTTAAAGTACAGTTCTTGGAACACAGCTCATAATTTGAAATCTTTGAAAGTTTAGTGATCACTGTCTGGGTTCAAACTGTCATCTAAGCACTGATGTAGCAGAAGCACTTCCACTAGTCATGGCATAAGAGGACTATTTGTCTAATCTAAGACATTGCTAATGTAGTAACATATTCAGTTGTCCCTCCACTGTCCCAGAAAGCTTGTGAAATCTCCATTCTTGGACTTACTCAAGTCTCAACTGGACAAGCCAAAAGCAACCTGTTCTACCTTGAAATCAGCTCTGCCTTGAGGGAAGTTTGTACCAGATGATCTTCTGACATCCAGTTGATCTTCTCACATAAATTATTCTATGTATCAAAATGGTCTCTAATACCTTCGCTTCTAAGGAGGTATAAGGAAAATGAAACTTGAGTGAAAAACTGGAACAGGAGTCAGAGGTGATTCTTTTGAAGAAAGAGAAAATCTCGTAGTGGATAATTCTGCATAATGTGTCCATAGGAGAAAATTCCTCTGAAACCTATTCATCAGAGCAATATTTTCAATAGCATATAAGTGATTTATTAGACTACCTCCCATTATAAACAGGATTTTAGTATTTGGCTGCCATCTTCTAACTGTAATTTAGACTCTTAAGAATGAGGTTAGTAAGATTATTTAAGTGCTTAATGATGAACACATGGACTTAAAAAATTCAAAACCTATTGGGATTAAGCTAGTTTGAAAAATTCTTCATGTTTGTCGCCAGAGAATATTCTTGCCTGTTTTTCTGACCTGCAACCATACATAATAACCAAAAATGCCCAGTCTTCCTAAGCCTAACTAAAATAAATAGAAACCCTTTTGAGGGACTTCTCAAATTAAAATTAAATTATATCCAACAGTTCTGTTTTTTAAACAGGCAACCAGTGGAAAGGAATCACCCAAGAAAAGACTGAAAAAGGGAGATGTTAAGTGAAATCTTAAATCTTCATTTTATGAAAAGATTTTTTTTCTAAATAGATAATCAGTTTAATAATTGTAATCCTTCACAATAACTTTGAAGAGATAAAAGGATAAGCACTGATGATGTGCTTCCTAAATTTCTTCTCTCTAAGATATTTAATTGCATTAGTAGAATAAATGTTTAGCTTTGGCTTTAACACAGAATTTCTGTTTTAAAATATGCAAAAAGGAATATGTGAAAATTGAATATATAAAAGATTGAAGCTAACACAGATCATGGCAAGCATCGTCTCTGTCTCAAACAGAGAAGAAGAGTGGGAAGAAGAAACCTTCAGGCTTCTGAGATGCCTTTTAGAACCATTCAGCCAAGTCAAAGTGTGCCTCATGCAATGCTGTCAAGATCAATGAGACTTACTATACAGTGACTTGCTGAAGTTACTTTGGATGAATTATTCACCAAGAACTTAAGAGTTTTTATGGCATTTTAAGACAATGATTTAACAAATCTCAAAGGCATGGCAATTCAGACTATTGATCCGAAGCTTGGAAATTCAACTGATTATACCCAAACATAGCGGGTCGATGAAGTTTTCAAAACTAGCCTAAAAAGTCAGGAGGATTAATTCATGTGATCTATAGTGTTCCCTCCTTAGGGTCAAGTTTGAAACACCGTAGGAATGCTTTTTACAGCACCAACAGCACTTTTGGCTCCTGCCAAAAGTGGAAAGTGTATAAAGCCTAAAGAGAAAAAATATGTATATTAAGAGAATTAAGCAAATTTCCCGGAACTTCAGTCTCTTCTCACACGTTCAGAAACTTATTTTATTATCATATTGCCCTCCAGATATCATTTAATTTGAAATAGTTCTGCTGTAATTTCAACCTTTTAACTCTTTCTACTTTGGGAGTATATCCTTTTGTGAGTGTCAAATACCAAGAATGTATACCTGCATTTAGAAAAATCTACATAGACTGGCTATATTTAATGAAAGAAACACATAATTTTGCATTCCGATTTCAAATGCAAAAATAAAACCTAGTTTTGGCACAGTTAGGGGCAGGGCAACATAGAATAGAGCATTTAGAAACTGCTGCAAATAAACCAAAAACTACTTTACAATCTTTTTTTTTACATTTCTGAGCAAATAGCTTCATTCTGAGCAAATAGCTTCATTCAGCTTTATTAGTGTTTTCAAGAGTTCTGTATCTTTTGAAAATATATTCTTAGCTGTCAAAGGCATAATATCTTTTGTATTGTGCTATGCGGCCACACTGAAAATACCTTTGTTAAAGAGAGCCTTTAATAAATGCTACTTTGAAATTGAGCCTGAACAATGCCAAATCTTAAAGCTGCGTTTTTTTTCCTATAGCAAGAAGTGATCATCTGTTCTGCCATTGTCCACTCTTGCCTGACACCCATATTGCTGAAATGTGTGAAAAATGAGGGAAGAATGAAATAATTTGTAGATAAAATTTTCTTTTCGGTTAAAGAAAAGAGAGAAGGAAAAAGGAGGAGAATAAACATGTTTTATGTTTCTGTTTTGTTCCATATGCACCAATTACAGACAAATTTACCTGCTGGTGGCCAGAAACCCTAAGGATCTTGTGATGTGTGTTCCTGTTTTTCTCTAGTCCTATATTCAACATTGTACTGAGGTCTGTTAAACATTGATAAGCTTTTTTTGTGCTGTAGGTCCTTCGAGACCATTGTCCCTAAATGCTGTAAAGACCTGGATTAGGTTTATGCATTGTTAAGGTGGTTTAGATGCATCTTAGTCTATTCTTTCCAAGGGAGAAAGTCAGCCTAACTGTGTATTAATGTTGGCATCATTGTAATAATTAGCTGGCCGGAATCTTAAAAAAATTAACTAATTCAGTGTACTTTTCTGATGCTCATTCTTCACTATGTCAAAGGAATTTTTTCAGCCTTAAAATATGGGAAATTTACAAAAATTCAAAGAATTGCATATTTGTCATTTTTTATGTACAAACTTTTGTAAAGAAAGCTTTACTTTTTTTCAACCCATGTAATACATTGGTTCTGAAACATTGTTTCTCTTTTTTCTTTGTTATTTATCAGAGCAAGAACATTCTTTTTTTGCTAAATATTTCCCTGTTGCCATACCCTTCTGAGTTTTTGTATATGGAACAGGACTTAGTATATAGTCCTTGTTAGATAAATAATTTTTTTTTATTGTTTTCTAAGAGATGCTTTTAAGGACAGAAAAAACCAGCAACATTAACACAGTCCACATGCATTTAATTTTTCAGTGCCATTTTTTGAGGTCTTGCATTTTGATTGAGATTGGTCCATACAACCTTTTTATATACAGAAATAGTACCTGCTTATTTGCCTGTTGATACAAATCATCAAAGGGCAGAGACACATGTACCATTTTCTGGGTGCAAAAAGATCATATGGGATTTGCTTAGTGAGGTTAAAGAAAGCAAAAGCATAATAAACATTGAACACTTAGCTTTCATTTTGTACCTTGAAAATAGGTTCTACTTATCTCATATGAAATTTTATTCCATACTAGTTTACTTAGAGCGTATAAAGGTGTAAAGAACTTGTGTAAAATACTGTGTAATCTTATCCAACAGAAATAATATTTTTTACGCTTCTTGGACTTACTTAGGAATGGTAAGCTACCTGTCAAAGTTTGGAATAAGATAATGACTGCTTTCAATAGCAACTCTCAATTTTTGGTTTGTCTTGGAAACCTGAATTATGGAAAGACTATAAAGCATTGCATTTAGGACTGTTTTTTTCTTCTAATAAAAATAAAATAAAAAATAAAATAAAATAACATTAAAAAAATTTCCAGAGTTCTTCAATTCATTTACAGAGTTTTACAAAAGAATTTTCTTATTTTACTAATTGTTCAAGACACCCTGAAAAGCTTGATGTTCTAAACTCTACCATAATAAAACCTGAAAAGATATTCCAGCAGATTAACTTAAATACTTTATTCTTAATTATATCAATAAAATGATGATGATTGGTGTTATTTTTAGATTTTTTTTTTTTTTTTTTTTTTGTGTGTGATTAGATAAGTTCCTAGATAGAATAATTTCAATGGCTTCTGTCATTCTCTGGAGGACTGATGTTTTCTTACTGTGACTACTAAATAGGCCAGACTACTGGCGCAAAACAAAACAAAACAAAATGCAGTTTATCTTCTGGCTGTTGCAAAAACATATGGACTGAACACAGAAGATGAAGGGAGATAAACTTCAGGCTGTTACTAAAGCAAACCTGTAGTAGTGCTCTTTTTTAATCCCTTTTCTCTTTTTCTCTGTCATTTTCTACTACTTCGACTTTGTCATTATTTTCCAGCATGTAACATAGATATAGTTTCCTTTTGTTCCGTAAGTAGAATATATACATTCAAAAAGCTACTCTAATTAATCATTTTTATTAGAATTCCTCAGGTAAACACTCTCAAAATGCTTTGCCAATTGTATTTACTGTTGCAATCATTGACTAAATTGAGCTGTGCTGAACTGTAGTATTTTTATGTTGCTCCTCCATAAGCAGGACTTCTCCTGGATACACAATTTTTTTTTCCCAACTCGAATGCACAGACAGAATGGCACAATGTATTTCTATTTCTTCTGCTTAGAGCATTTTAGTATCCATCTCCAAAACCAGCAGTGGTTGTTTATCTTTATCCTTCAGTATCTGTCTTTTAAAGCTATACTACTAAATAGTCAAGAAGCTTGTCCAATATATCTTTACTCACTCTTCACTTAGATGTGGTGGTGTGTAGATGACTCCTGGATCTCTAAAAGCAGCTTAGTCCAGAGAGATTGTTCCCTGTATCTCACGATCGCAGTTGTTTAAGGCAATTTTCCTAACAGGATAAATATATTTGTTGACATCTCTAAGTGGCTTAGTACCAAGTGGGATGTTAGCCTAATTACCCTCTACTGTTTAACAGAATGACATCAGCTCTCTTCAGAACATGTTTTCCTAAAAAATTTTCTGTTTGCATCCTTAACTCTTAATAGTATACAAAAAAACCTGTAATCAGCTACTCTGAATATTTTCTAATGTCTACTTTTGCTTTTTTGGGTAGTCTTATCCTCTCAGGATCAGAGAAATAAGAAATTTTTGCCACAGGACACTCAACTCGATATATCTCTGTCCAATTTTGTAAACAAGAGAATATAATGTAGTAATTTTTGAGCTTTAGATTATCTTAGAAATACATATGGGAATCTTTCTTTGTGTGTGTGAGATTACAATAATAATAGTTTATTTTACAACATCTAAATTTATTCTATTGTGAATTTATTAAGGTCAGTGCTTCAAAGTATCAGAAGCATTCCCACAGCATTCTCCTGGAGAAGCTGGCTGCTCATGGCTTGGGTAAGTGCACTCTGTGCTGGGTTAAAAAATGGCTGGACGGCCGAGCCCAGAGAGTGGTGGGGAATGGAGTCAAATCCAGTTGGTGGCCGGTCACAAGTGGTGCTCCCCAGGGCTCAGTATTGGGGCCGGTCCTGTTCCATATCTTCATTGATGACCTGGAGGAGGGGATTGAGTGCACCCTCAGTAAGTTTGCAGATGACACCAAGTTGGGTGGAAGTGTCGATCTGCTGGAGGGTAGGAAGGCCCTACAGAGGGACCTGGACAGGCTGGATCATTGGGCCGGGGCCAACTGTATGAGATTCAACAAGGCTAAGTGCCGGGTCCTGCACTTGGGTCACAACAACCCTATGCAATGCTATAGGCTTGGGGAGGAGAGGCTGGAGAGCTGCCTGACTGAAAAGGACCTGGGGGTGTTGGCTGACAGCTGCCTGAACGTGAGCCAGCAGTATGCTCAGGTGGCCAGGAAGGCCAATGGCATCCTGGCTTGTATCAGGAATAGTGTGGCCAGCAGGACCAGGGAGGTGATAGTGCCCCTGTACTCGGCACTGGTGAGGCCGCACCTCGAGTACTGTGTTCAGTTTTGGGCCTCTCACTACAAGAAGGACATCGAGGTGCTGGAGCGTGTCCAAAGAAGGGCAGTGAAGCTGGTGAAGGATCTAGAGAACAAGTCTTATAAGCAGCGGCTGAGGGAGCTGGGGTTGTTTAGTCTGGCGAAGAGGAGGCTGAGGGGAGACGTTATTGCTCTCTCCAACTACCTGCAAGGAGGTTGTAGTGAGGTGGGGGTCAGTCTCTTCTCCCTAGTAACAAGTGATAGGACGAGAGGAAACAGCCTCAAGCTGCACCAGGGGAGGTTTAGGTTGGATATTAGGCGAAACTTCTTCACTGAAAGGGTAGTCAGTCCCTGGAACAGGCTGCCCAGGGAAGTGGTTGAGTCTCCATCCCTGGAGGTATTTCAAAGACGGGTAGATGTGGTGCTTGAGGACATGGTTTAGTGGTGGACTTGGCAGTGCTAGGTTAATGGTTGGACTCGATGATCTTAAGGGTCTTTTCCAACCTTAACGATTCTATGATTCTATAATTCTATGATAAGTAGATAAAGGACCGCAATTTGGCTTTGAAATTTTCTTGAAAAGCTACAGGAAGGTATGGCAGGCTAGAAAACCAAAGAAAACCAAACCAAAACAACAAAAAAACTAGACAACAGAGTTTTGCTTTTCCTATTTCTAAGCTATCTACAGCAGAGTAAGGGGACAAATTAATATTAATTAATATTAATATTAATTTCAGAAGCAGCCTACTGACTTTATTCTGGGTAGTAAACTTCCCTTCTGTTTTTCAAAATCCCATTTCTGTGTTCAGTTAAAATAATAAGTTTTCTCTATAATTATATATTTTTAAAGTCCTCTACATATTTCAGCAAACATTCCCAGCAGCCTGATGAAGTACACCATGGAGGAGTAATAGCCTTTTTTTTTTTTGCCATGGCATAATAAAGCCCAGAACAAAGTAATTGTTTGCAAAGTGACATGCCAGTAGAGAGCTGTGCAGCTCCCAAATTCTGAGGTTACATACACATTCACATGCTTTAAGCACTGGTGCTAGTAGCTAAGCTAGAAAGTTAGTCTGCTTTTTTTTTTTTTTTTCCTCTGGGAAGCTGGGTACAGCTGGACAGAGATTCACTTTTTTTCTTCTCCAAAATAGGATATACCATAGTGAAATCTAGGTGGCTAAAACAGAGAGTAGAAATACCCAGACTCAGACTGTTATTTTATGGATGTAATGCCTTGAAAGACTGTATCAGCTTTGGCTGCTACAAATTTCAGCTGAGGGACTCGATAAAATACAAATTTTTATTTTTGGGATTGTCAATTCACCAGTTGCAAAATATTTGCATTGTGTCTGTGTGAAAGCATGTCTGAAAGCACAGAGGAAACAGAGATAAACCAAACCTTTACTGAGTGTGTAATGAACTGCCCTGTCCTTGGCTATGCACTGTCTCTGAAGTCTAGTGCTGCAGATCAATTCAGCAAGGTATTACCATAGAAACGATATTTCCATAATAACATGGCAAACTTGTTTTGCATGTTCTTTTTAGCTTACCCTTCTCCCCCCTTCATAGTGACACTCCCTCAAACTCTTTTTTTTTTTTTTTTAAGTAGTTGTCAGTCTGGATCCCTGTCTGCATATCTAACGCTAGCATGCACACCAAGCCTATTACTCCTCCATGGTCAGCACATGCTGAAGATCAAAGGATGGGTTTTCACTGTAACTACAGAAAAATCAGGCATTTGACCTAAAGTCACATCTCCTTACCTTTGTTAATTAATTCAAGAGTTAAGAATGCAGACAAAGGTGGATGCTAACATGAGTGACTCTGCATGCCCATGACACTCAACAGTCTCAGTGCCTTGAATATTGGTGGCCCAGTGGGACATAAAAGCTGTAGGTCTGGAATGGTCAGTGTCAGTCATCTTGAAAAGTACTCTTCGTTTTTATTATTTCTATCAGACTTCATGTCAACCAAGGCATATTGCTGACTAAGACCTTAGCTCCACAAACAACTGAGCTATTGCAATGGCTCAACGCCACTATTGAAGTCTTATTGCTCCTTCTGTCTTTACTGGTGTGAGCCCCAAAGTGCTGCTTCATTTCAGTTTGACACTACCATTAAAATAAATTCCCACTCATAAAGACAGGAGGTAAAAATAACTTGGGATTGCAACGAAGGGCCAGACAAAGACCAGAAAACTGTTCTACACTCGCTTCAGTCACAGCCCTAGGAAACTGAAGGGAGAGGGCAGCAGCCTGCCCCTTTTCATGTGACAACACTACAGTTGTCTACACTGAGAATACAGAAAGATCTTTCTAATTCTCATGAGCAGCCTGAAAACAAGCTAAATATATATGTCTATTTTTTTTACGAGTACAGCAAATTCTTACACGCATGTATTTATTACAGTATACATAGGGGAAGCATAAGGAGAATATGTGCAACTGTGCGAAGTGATAGAGCATCACTGAACCTTTCTTTCTAGCTCTCCACATTTACTCTCTCAATTCTATGGAAAGACTTCTAGTAAATTCAGGGGCCCACGCTTTCATTGCAAAATTACATGTAAAAGAAGAGTAGGTATATTTTAGAAAGGTAACAAAGCACAAATTATACCTGAGAACCTTTGAATTATGAAGTAAATCTGTGGGCAACTTCCTGCTCAGCGACTGAAATAAATGATTGTTTTGCATAAAGGTGGTATACTCAGCAAAATAGTGACGGTATTTTCCAAAATGCTTGGATTTAAATGATTTTGGTGGTGATCCATGAAGTTTAAGATCTTGTCTATATTTGAAGAAAAATGAGTATTTGATTTGTTTGTATTAAACTGCTTTTATTACAATGCATTGAAATAGGCATTCTTATGTTGCTGACATTGTAAGTTGAGTTATGAGAAAATAGAAATATAGGCTGCGCATTAGAATGTGGCTGTTTTTATCAAATTGTGTAAGTGGATATACTTTTCAGGTGAAATTTGAAAAGTTCAGGCTTTTGGCAAACATAAAGGAGAAACAGCAGATCTTAAAAGAAAGGTAGAGAAGTTGTGGTTTTCTCTAACTAGTAGCTAGCAGAAAATTTCACAGGAGAGGAAAAATGTTAATACTTGTTTTCTGTATATGTCAACACATGTTCAACAGGAGGACTGTTGAATTTATAATTCATTTTTTAACAACCAAATATGACTTGAAATTACTGTAATGCAAATTAGATGTACTTTCCATAGCTGCTTGTTTACTTTTACACAGAAAAGAAAAAATATGTTTGCATAAAACCGAATATTTTGGTGTATTATTTCTATCACAGAAATGCAAGAGTAAGATCATATGTTTCTAATTGAAAGATCTTTTGAGTTATTTGGGCTACTGTCTTTTCAGTCATCTGAGTTTCTAATGCCTAATTTTTCAATATACAACTCAGATATGTATTGGTAACTTTACGTAATGTGAGTGGCAAAGTGGTTTTGTTTCAAATTTGGAATGCTTTAAATTCATGGGAGCTCTACCTGAATCTAAAATGATTGAATCTGCATTTACATCATTTATAAAAAGAGTTTCAGAAATGAGTTCTTTTAAAGTGTTCTACTTTTTCTGGATAATAATGCATCTTAAACTTTTGGAAACATTTATAACTACTAAGATCAATTTTTTTTCTTTCTGTTATTCACGTTGAATACTTCTTATATAGGATGTAATTCTACTGATTCAGAAAGATTATTTATCATATAGGTAGATAGGTACTACTCCACAAAAGTGATGGAATCTGTTCCAGTTGATTTTTAGCCCTACCAAGCAATTCTTTTTGTTACATATGAAATATCTGAAGTTCCGGAATGCTATTATTTCTTGAAAGCAAATAATAATACAATTTGCATCCCTATTCAGAAACAGATCCTTCCTCAGATACACACACGCATAACTACAATTGGCATCTGTAGCAGCTATGCATATGTAACTAAGGGCAAAACTTGGCCTTTAATCAAAATAATTTTCTGCTGCAAAAATATCCAGTTATGATTATTCAGTTTATACTGTAGATGAGCCATTGAGTTATCTTTCTTTCTTCAGTAGCATATCATAAATTGTAAACCTTCAGTAATTATTTATTATGTATTATTCCATTGCATTGCCAAGTCAATTAATATGTATTTATATTAATCTACAAAAATCAGTCATATGTTCTAGGCGAGTCTTGCTATTCGGAATGTATATGAGACAATCCAACAATGAAGCTCTGTAACCCAATAAATACAGTATTGACCTTGCTAATAACAGGTTTCAGGCTTCATAGTAGCTCTGCAAATCCTCAGGACTTTTCAGCCTTTGTCAGGACTTTTCTTGGCCTGCTCAGAGCTATGTTTCACATTGTTTAGGTGTAAAAGCAATATTCTAATGACCAGATGGCTATTTCCTAATTTGTTTTACTTTTGCTGAGCTTTGTGTAACTGTGTAGTATAACCACAATTTTTATATAGATAGTACTAGTAAGTAACTATTTTGTGTAGAATGAACTATTTATGACCCTACCATAATGATGCAGTGTAATGGAATAAAAGAATGGGAGTGAAGCAGACGCCTTAAAAGTGGGGAAACACCATGCAGTGTAGAAAGACTACAGGGATGGGATGATAACAGAGGTGGCACATGGTGATACTAGAAGTCCCAGGGCTACAAGCAGCTCATCAGTGATCAGTTACCTATTGATAAAGAAATGCAGCCTTCAGAGTAAAACTGGTTTTTAGAAGTAACAAGGAGAACAAAGAACAAGTATACAAGATATGAAAGATGTTTGACATATAGTAAATTCAGATATAGTAGGGGCCTTCAGAAAAAAAAAAAAAAAAAAGAAATAAGGTGCAAAAAACTGTGTTAGAAACGTATACAGTTGACCCTGAAAGGAGGAGCAAGAAGCTATCAACATCAACATGACACTCCTCAGGGAAAGACATAGCGTGCTGATGACATGCTACAGTCCCCTACTCCCAGACTGATGCTGCAGACTGTAGGACCTATAGAAGCAGTGGAAGGGTAAGAATAACCCCACAGAAAGGGACACAAATTAAGAAATTTCTGTATAACAATTATAACTGTATTATTATTGAGATTTTTTTTCCCCTGAAATAGTGTTCTTTACTTTCTTTTTTTCCCCCTCTTTCTTTTTTTTTCCTGAATAGGTACATTTTTCTAAGGGGTAGGGAGAACATCTGTGCCTGCTCGCAAAGAGCAAATGGTAGATACTAATAGAGTTTAGTGTCTTTCTCTGCTTTTTTTTATGTCTTGCTATAAAATAATGATACTTGACAGTGGCTATTAAGACCTCTAGATCATTCTTACCCCTGATTACCTTGTTCTGGGCAGACTAAGGTTCAGATTTTCAAAAAATATTTAGCATCTGCAACTGCTTGAAATACTCATCTTTTACCTATCTCTAGGAAAACCCAAGATTTCTTATTCTGAAGAAAAATAAGTTCTTTGTAAAATAGGCTTATTCATCTAGGTGCTCGGAGAGGAGCAGAATTAGTCTAAGAAGGTCTTTGATTCTCTATTTTTATTTATGTTTTTGAAGATTGAATACTAATAAAACACTATTTGCTATTTAATATTCAGTGTAACTTGTGAAAATGTCTCAATCAACTGTAACAAGAAAAACAAGATAATCTTGTGAAAGATTAGATTATATATTCTTAAAATATAGGTATTTGGAAGATCATGGGATTTTTTCCCAGTCAATATAGGAAATAGGATTCATTTTTCGTATTTGAGTAAGTGTCCCTGTTAAATTTTACAGATGGAAGAGAAAAACAAGATGACTAGTCAGAAATATTTTCCTAGCCTTTTGCTGAGAGAAGTAATACATAAAAGACTGTCAGCCTTTATCTACCCTGACCAGTGAATTTATCTTCACTATAATGTCTTTAAATCCAGTTAGCTCCTCATATCTATCATAACTAGGAAAGATGATATGTGTTACTCTCCAGTCATACTGAAAACATCAAATGATTGCTTTTAATAGGATACTTACCTGCAACATAAAGCAACAGACCAATCACATATTTGGACCCTAGTTCTCATTCTTAGAGACAGATGCCAGTCACTTGCTTCAGTGACATAATGGGGGTGGGGTAAGAGCAGGGCCAAGAGAACTGCATTCTCCTACCCGCAGCAGCGGTCGGAAGTGGGTACAGATGGAAGCTTGTGGGAAGTTTCCTTCCCACTTGGGGGAAGGGGTTTCAGAAGGAGGGGGCACGTCTTCAAGGTGGCATCTAAAGGGCAAAGTAAACCTACTGTGTCTTTTACCCAATGTCTTTACACAGTAGAAGTGAGCAAAAGCATAGTAATAATGCTTGTCAATCATTTTCTGTGATTTTTTTCTTAGATCTGTATTCATCTTCATTTTTAGTCATTTTTTTGACGTTTGCCAGTTATTCATCAAGTTAATAAATGACAACGTAACATTTATGCTGGAGGTAACATTTTGCATCTCCAGCAACCTGCATATGTGAAGATCATACTTGGGTTTCTACCTTTCCTAGACCTTAAGCTAAGAAGCATAATCCTACCTTTATTTTCTGCTCTACTTTTCAAAGAAATAGGTACTTGAGTTTTAGCTTTTACAAAAGAAGAGTTTACGCAATTTAGTGTGAAAGACATTTGGCCACTTCTATGTTTCCATGGAAGTACCTAGCTTATTAAGAATGTGGTTCTTTGTGCCATAATGTCTTAAAAGCAAACCCCTCTCCAGTGTCATGAAAATAAGTGCTCTGCCTCTTCATGATATTTCGACCATTATGAATTAAGGAACTTTACTAACCACCATTAGAACCTCTTCTGATAAATAAAAATATTCATGCCAATTAGGGCAACTGTCTTCCATATTTTCATATGTATTGATAGACGATAGGGTCGGATCTAAAACCTTACTGTAATCGGTAGAAAATGTTGGACCAAGTCCAAGCCAGTGAAGATAAATAAGTAGAAATGGAAACGAAACTCACAGAAAACACTAAATATTATAACAGTCTATTTCCTGTTTGCATTTCTGTCCATCCTCCCTCAGTGTTTTAAGATGTTTTGTAATAAAAGAAAACAACGTATTGAATGTCAAGAGCTGAACAAGAACTGAAATTCATTTTTAGGATGAGGAAAGTGACATGAAATTGAATAGAACTTTTACCATCAACATTATTCATAAGGACCATTTGTTGATTAAACTATCTGTTGTACTCTTAGCATGTCATATCACATCAATCACATATGAATTTAAATTAAAAGCCATATTCCAAAAAAATAATAATTGCCAAGTTGCCATGTGTACCATCTCAGTGCTAAATTTAAACTTTTGCAGTACTTCAGCAGCTGCATGAACCTATGAATAATTCATTAACTATACGAAATAGTAGATTAAAATTAACCAACTAGTTGCATATTTTAGCTAATGTTTAGAATGGAAGAAATATAACTAGCCAATTCACCAGATACTTCCTAACCAAAAGCAATTATTTTATGCAGCTTTTTGGAAGATCTACTTAAACCTTAATATATACTTTAGACAAACAGAGAGGAATTGAGCTAAAATTCAGATTTACAAGAAGAAAAAGAATGAAAAAAAGAAATAAAGTGAAAAAAGGGCTTCTGCTAGGTAATGTATAAGTGGCTTGTAACATAGCTTCCGGGACTCTTGATCTTGGGTTTCTTAAAAGGCAACACATGATTTTATAAACTTGCTTAGCTGCATCATTTTCATATCCTGTTTTCAGATTGAAGGAATAATTATATATTTTCTATATGCATCAGGAAAGTTTTGTCTTTATTCTAAGTAACTAGCATGAAATTCCATATTCCTCTTCCTTAAATTTCCAGAGATAGATTGGTACTGGGCTTCCATGCTTTTTGTGACCGGTAAGCAACAGCAAACCTCTTATGATAAAAGGAAACTGAAAACTTTCTTTGCAAACATTACACATTCTTGTTCTTGAACAAACTGCCAATGCATAAGCAGATCATTTTATATCTACAGGCCCCAAACTAGTGTATTTTTAAAGCCAGGAAAAGGGATGTCTTGTCTCACTTGAGGTGTGACTGAAATCACAAGATTTTTTACACTGATCTTGGGGCCTAACTTAATGAAGTACAAATACTTGGACCAAAGCATATTTTCTACCATATACTTGCTTTCAAACTAGGAGAGGCTAAAAGCCTAGATAGAGGGATGACTGAAGTCCACTTTGGATGTTTTGATCATGGTCCCAATTATCTTTGTTAAACAGCAGTGTCTAGCAAAAAGCACACTTTCTGGAGAAGGGATTTCCTCTTTCAGGAAGCTGCTGGCTTAGGAAGCTGCCATGGTATGTGTCTTCCTCCTTGTCACGGGGCAATGTGACTCTTGAATCCTTTATTGCACATTAAGCTGATCTCAGGGCTCTGGGTCTTTCCCCTAAAGCTGGGAGTTTAACAGTTTAGACTGTGGAGCTTATGGACTATATGTGATTCTAACTGTATTTTTTTGGTAGTTTGCAGGATGGTATTCCCTTTTGTCTGTGAGAACAGGTACCATAACACATTATGGAAATTTGTGACTGAGACTCCAGCATGACTCCTAAAGGGGAAGTAGAAATTAATAACAACATATCCTATGGTGGAAGGGAGAAGCCCCATCACTAAGTAAAGATATGTAGCTTCATTCATAGAGGGGCCTTTGCCTGCTTTCTTTGATAGCCATACTCTCACATGTAAAGCAGGATGGGAAGGTGTTTGTGATACTGTCCGTAACTTGTGTGGGACTTAATGGGTTTTAACTTTTTTTTATTACGAACACAAGTGTTTCTTCCTTCGTAATAAAATGTAGTTTTAAACTAATTATTATTTTTGAATGATTTATAGAAACCATATTCCAGGCCTTCACTTCTGTACTGTTTTGCTATCTGCAACTAGTAGAGGGGCACTTGTCCCACCTGCTATGAAGAGGTCTGCTCATGCCAAGTAGAATTTAGGCAATTGTGTAATTTAAATAATGACACAAGAATGCATTTCCTTGCTTCAAAATGACTGTCCAGAAAAATAATAATGAAGTATTTACATTTGTTTTGGTGTGGGTTGTTTTGGGTTTTTTTTTGGGGGGGGGGGGAAGGAAGCCCAAGGAAGGTCTCTGCACTTTATCTAGCATTAGTATTCTCTAAAAAAGATTTTTTAAAGTCTCCATTTGTGTGAAGGAAAGCTGTTTCTCTATTTGCTTACCCATCACAGGCAGTGCAGTAGCTAATGTCCTACTTTGATGAGTGCTTTGGGATGCTTTATGTCTGTAAGACTGTACCAAATGAAATTCTATTTTTTTCTTCTTCATAACAGGACTATGACTCTGAGGTTTTAAACTTAGTCTACATGGGTCTTATTTCAAAGTCTCAACATCAGAATGAATTTCTGAGGTGCTCATTCTTCTTTCTGTATTCATTGTCTTTCTGTACTCCCATAATTCCTAAAGAAGCCATGAAAGGAGCCAGGGGAGGGAGAGAGATATGGAGAATGCTGCCAGTATATTAGAAGCAATGTAGTAATAAAGCAAAAGGGTATTACTTCTATTTAGAGTCCTTTTTTGGTATAAAATAATTAAGCTTATGCAGTACCCTAATAAAGAGAACTATTTTGAAGAGATTAAGGTACTCTGGTATTGCTTTTATTTGCATTGCAACTGCTTATACATAATATACCAGGGTTTTGCAACTGTCAGTGCTTTAAAGATACCTAAATGAGAAAGCTCCCTGTCCAGGCAAAACAGTCAGAAGAAATAGCTAAAAGTGAAAAGGCAAAATGAAGTAACAGTGCAGTGGGTGTTTTAATTAAAAGAAGTGGATGAAGATGACGGTTGGTCTGATTAAATGGCAGAACAGTTGGTCTAGTGCAAAACTTAATTCATTGAAGTTAACAGGAACAACTTTCTACATAGTAATAGATACGCTACTTTGTTGGCCTTTTATTTTACTTCAGCTTTTCTGCACTCTGTTGAGAAGATTATTGAATAAAACATACTTCAACCCAGGTTTTTAAAATGCATTACTGTTTCTGACTTCATTTTTTTGACGTGATTTGTTTTTATGGTGTTACCAGGCATAGAGAAGGAGACATAGGGAAAGATATTTGTTCCATCACCTAAGCCTGCTTTTATAGTACTTAAAAAAATCTCCCAGCATGATACCTTTCTCAGGATCTCAAATAATTAGGACAATTGGTCAAATGGCACATTCCTGATTCCAGCCGCGTATATGGCAATTAAGAAAGTTCTGCTGTAGTAAGGTAATTTCATGGTGACAAAAAGACAATGTTACTATATATAATTATGCTGTAATTATAATAATGTTTAGCACTTACAAGATGCCTTCTACCTCAGGACCTCAAAAAGTTCTTCAGAAAAATTTGATTTGTGTTCAGCCTGTGGTACATCTGCTGCTATCCCCATCTTACAGATAGGGAAAAAAATTAGAGAAAGTTAAGGTATCTGCAAAAGTCTATGCAGTGAGCCATTGAAAGAGGCTGATTGAAAGAATTAGAACCAAAATTTTGTCTTCTACTTTCATTCACTAATTTCTGATGCATTCAAAGAGCTAGATTGCAACTTGATCTGTATGTTTCAGGCATGTGTCCTCAGAGATTTCCTCTAGTGTATGCACACAGGGTATGTTTAACTTTAACCCACCTTACAGCTGCTTTGAACAGCTGAATCCGAATTTGCGCATCATAATTTAAAGCTGGGCAAAATGGTCAAATCATGACCTACAGGCTCGTCTAAGAGGGGCAGCAGCTCTCAGAACCACTCTTGGAGCAGCAGTTTCCTTAATACCTACTCTTCAGGTCTTGTCTGAGTCACAGTTATATCCATGCCCTTCATAATATATCTGTAATGCACAGATACCCAGCCGTAAGGACTTTGAGTTATGAAATAATTGGCAATGACGAGTAAAAAACTTTACTCGATAGATGAAAAGTGAATAGGAACAAAGAATTTACACAGTTTTGTGTTGGACTTTAAAGATGATGATTTATGTTTTCAAGTTTTAAAAAACAGCAACAATCACATTGAAAAATCACATTGAAAAATACACTTTTCATTCAAACATTTCAGTTAAATCATTTCTTTCCATCTCCGCTAATTATCTCAGTGTCATCAACATCTATGTAGCCCCAAATCCCTATGATGTCTTTCAGATATTGTGTTTCAGTGCAAATCTACTCATTCCTTCCTGTAATATCATTTCAGTTTCCGATTAATAAATAGATACTTCAAAAGTTTATTTTCCATCTTAAATAGTAATTTTAGAAAATGAAGAATCTGTGAATCAAACACAGAAAATTCTCCCCATCATCTAGAGTCTGTTTGACTAGATGCTAGGAAAAGAACCTTCATCAGGCTGAAAGAAATTTAATTAATGTTACAGTCATCCACAAGATATATTACATGGGTGACATACAGAACACTTGGGGTTGGGGGGGGAATAAACAATAAATCAGTAGTTCACATAGTCCACACTTCAAATATTTTGTAGTTACTAAATCTTTCACTTTAAAAAGGTATAGAACAAATAGAGAAATGAGAATAAAATTATTAGAAAGAAAAGAACACATTAAATAAAGACTGGGAAGATATTATTTTACATTAGGAAGAAGAAAGGTAAAATGGAAAGGTAAAGAATATTTTTCCATTAATAATAACAGAAAAAATAGAAATTGAAAGAAGAAATATTTTTTAAAGCATTTTTCCCACAAGATGTGCAATTCATGGCCACTGTGCCTTACCAGGCATTTAGAAAAAGGATTAATCATTGATATAGAATTCAAAACCATTTGGTGTTAAAAAATTATATTATTGATGTGGAAATGTGTAAAACAAGCTATAAGGCATAAGTCAGACTTTCTGTCGTTTTGCAGATTTAAGAGGAAACGTTCTTCACAGCTACTCCATGATCGTCTAATAGAGAGAACCTTCTTCTGAAGTGACTGGATCAGAGATAGGATGTTTACTGAGATAAGATAAAACAATTTCTCTTTATACTCTATGAATTTTCCATTGAAAATATTAAGGAATGACATTTCTACACAACAAATTTGAACTCATAAAGGAGACGTCAATATTGTGTGTGAGAGTACTTAATGATTTTCAGGATTATATTGAAAAAAATCAATTGTAGGGGTAATAAAACATTCTCTTTTGACTTAATGTGACTGTGAACTAAGGTTGTCTATAAATGAAACATATTCATTACTGAAATATTCTTCAATATCCTTTACAGATAATGTTGGAGGTGAGAATCCAAGTCAATCTTCAGCAATGACAAACAAAAGGCACTGGTCAGGTGAAGAAATTGCTTCATCAGAGAGCATATTTATGATTAATAAGCCTTTGTTTCCCCCACAGGTCACGGAAACTGTTTTATCAAAACAGATTTTCCAATATTATCCACTATTGGTTGCAGGGCAGAAGGAGATGAGAGTGCTGATCATCAGGATAGTAAAATAGTATCTTTTAAATGTGTGCAGTAGCATTCTGACTTTAGGGGCTGGAAAGTCATGTTCCTAGTGAATGAAGTTCACTAAACTTCACAAAAAGAAAGATTTTGCTGATGTTTTAAAGGAGGTACTGAAAACTGTGAATGCAGTAGTCTTCTAAATTATATCACTTTGGGTTGGTGTGTGTCAGTCCGAGGTTTGCTACTGAAGGAGGTGCAATCAGAGATATGTACTCTTAAAGACACATACGTAGAATCTGTCTTTTTGAGGTAACTGTTATCTCAGTATCATTGCATATGTGTTTCCAGAGAGAAAAGACACAGGAAGATCCTTTGAGAGAGAGAGGAAGTAGAAATTTATGCCACTTTGTCCTCCTAGATTTCCTCTCTCCCACCTCTCCTGGATTTACCTCTACATTTATCTAGATATATCTAGACATCCCCAGATACATCTCAATAACTCTAGATATATCCTCCATTGGTTCCTCACACTGGAAAAATGTATCAGGAAAATGATGCTAAATTGCTGCTACTTGGATACTTTCAAGGGGGTAACAAGCCCTGGAAACTCAAGTAAATTCTAAAAACCTGAATGAAAATAGATTTGTTAGGAAAATAAAAAGAAAAGGAAAAGAAAATAAAAAGATTGATTACTCAGAGATTATTAGACTTAGATTAAGGTTTATTAGAGCTTCACTTCTCTGTAAGAAACATCTCAAAACTGTAATGTGTCAGAATTCTGCCAAACTGTCTGCTTGGAGATGGGATGAGAAACAATATGTTGTATTGAGCCACTGTCAAGCATTGCATGCTTTCTACTATGTATCTGTAGGATCTGGGGCGGGGGGAGGGGAAATCCTGGCTTTGCTGTGCTTTTTTTACCATATGGGGTCAAAGTAAAGCACTTAGGTCATGTTTTCTCCAATGCAAGGATTCAGGGTGTAGTTATTGGCCACTCTGAGCTAGCCCTTTGTCCCTAAAGCAGATATTTTGCAAGGTACTTACAGTTAAGTATGGTGCAGAAAAATACTGCTCAGACTTCTCCTTCTTTTACTGTTATTATTTCAAACCTGAGTCCCTTAGTTCAAGTCTCCTGTTTCTTTCCAGCTGAACTGGAAAAACATGCCAGTTTGGTGATGTGAACAAACAAGGACAAGGAAAACCTGTCTAACATAATTTTACTTGACACCTAAATTATAGTCATGTTTGGACTCAGGAAATAAACAATGCAGCAGAAATCAAATGGGCCATTTTTCCTTTAGTGCCAGTGCATTCTCTATTGTTATTTTCTGTAAACCAAAAATAGAAAGGTTTTGTTCTTTAGCCACTGAACTGATGAAAACTAACTAAAAATTTAGTTCAAAATATTTTTCTCTGGACCTACTTTAAACTTACAACTACCTTAATAAGTTGGAACAGTCAATTTTAGCCTGTTAGCCCTAATGCTATTATGCTAGATTATCACTGAACCTGCTCTCATTTATTTTTGTGTGTTATACGGACATCTCACCCAGTTTTTGCTTTGTATAAATAGCGTTCAACACAAAAACAAATTAATACCTTTTAATCATATATTCACTTTAAATAAATGGAAATTTTTATTAAATCCAGTGCAAAATTGGATTTAAGGTTTTATGTAACTTTGACATTGTGCCCACTTTTGAAAGGAAATATCATTTTGCGTAATTTTCCAAAATTGTAATAAACGTTGATCTATCAAAATGCATGTTATCATTTGAATACAGAGTTGTATATCTAATCTGTCATAGAATACAGACATACATGTGAAGTGAAAAACACATAAGGAAGCTTTGCATTGCTTTCAGAACTACTGTATATGGCAAATGGATGCAATTTCTAGAGATATTAATTTTTTCTTCTGTTCCAAGGAGTGTTCACCTTGTCCACCTGACCATTTAGGCTAAGGCTGACCACTGTGGGCAGACAGACAGATTAGGGGTCTTCGTTGTTGCTACTTATATGGCTGAAGAGTAAGGCATTGCTCCAAGAACCTTAAAGGACAGAAACATCCATTTTATCTGCCTCTCTGTATCTTTGGATAGCATAATCTGTATGGGCTTGTCTAACAAAATCTGGCTCTCTGAGTTCTCTGATATTGCTCCAAACTCTTCCCGTTTCATCAGTTTTCCTTACCTGAAAAGTGCTGACAAAAGGCCCTCGTTCTGGCTGACTGGGAAATAAACAAAAAGATGTCTTCAGCTTTTCTTTCCAATATTAATATTAAAGTTTGAGGGATCTTGAAGAATAGGAAATTTTGAGATGATTAGCTAAACCTGCAACTTTAATTAATCAAAGCCTTAATCCATCATAACGCTTAGGCATACATCAAGCTTTTAAGCATGTGGAAGTGAGTTCACATCAGTGTTTTTTAGAAAAGAAAACTAAGTAAAGTTTAAGGTGAGTTTTTAGAATTTCCCTGTACTTGTATAAACTTGTACAAAGTTGAAACTTGTACAAAATATAGTACGATGAAAGCTGAAACTTGTACAAAATATGGAACAATATGGAATTTATTCTGATTTTTAGTTGTTGGAAACTTCCAGGTATTAGAGTTTTAGTTTTTAAACAAATCTGAACTACTCTGTTTCAAAGAACTAGAGATAGGGAACTGGAAATACTGCTCTGGGGATATTTAATTGCCTTACAGCGCACCCACAAAGGGACCTTGATTTAATGTCTGATACTTACTCTTCAGGCATATTATAGACTTTTTATCAAGGCTAGGGTGATATCACCAGGTTGACCGGAGATATGATGAAATTCCTACTTACAAGAAAAATGATTGTACCTTGTCTACTGCGAAAAAAGAATGCCTTGACTGATACATCATTGTCAACCTTTTCTGCCATTGTTTATTCTTCTCTGTTTTCTGTGGAAGTTCTTCAGACTCTCTCAGTCCATAAATCATTAGTTATTCTACTGCTTGAAGATACCAGGGCAACACAGCACATTCAAAATCTTTTTATGCAATGCCTGTAGGATATTTGCTTAGAAAACACAGAGAGCACATATTAACGAATATTTCTTTGTTACCAGAAGAATGTGTGCAAAATACATTAAGGACATTGATACCTATTTCAGAGATATTTTTGGTTCTTTCAGTTTAACAAAATACAAGCCATGTATGTCTTTGGATGCTGAATTTTTGATAACCTAATTTTTAGTGTGTTTTCATAATATGCAGTCAAGTGATTGAAAAGTTTTATTTTCTTTTGGCAAGCTGTAAAATTACCCAGTTAATCAAGAGAAGGAAGAAGCAGTTTTCAGGAAAAGGAGTTAAAGGGAGAAAAAGTCACCCACAGGCGCTGGCTAGTTGACACTGACACAATAAGATGGACTAGGTGACCCATTTAGATCCTTTTTAGACATTCAATCCTATGAAAGAAGAAGAAGGCAGAAGACAAGGAAAAGAAGCTTGTGTAGTAAATAAAAATCATGGAAAAAGGAAAGGTGATATAGGAGGCACAATATGTAATAGTGAATGATTGATCCTACAACTCAAAGAATAAAGGTGTCTTGTTTTCAGATTGAGTCTCAATCCTTTGTAAGCAGTCTTTTTCAAGAAGGCTTTGTAGGCAGCTGACAAAGCGCAGAAGGTCCATCCTCTGTGTGGGGATATAAAGGTTTCCATTGTCTCAGAGCAATTTCGTAGCTAGCAATGAAATATATATGTTATCTGTTTTTGTTTGTTTATCTGGTAGGGTGGAACAGATTTTACAAGATATTTAGCCATCCAAAGGTTAAATAGATGCCTACTAGGTTATTAAAAAAAATCTTTCTGTTCCTAACTCACTTCAAAATCATGTGCAATCATGGATATGCATTCTCATACTCAGAGCCTTGAAATGTGATCCATCCTTGCATACTTTGACAGTGCCAATGGAGATCACTTTTCTTGCCCTTTTCTGAGGGCACTCCAGTAATGCAGAACAGGAACTCTTGACATTTATGACAATGTTCTAATATTCCTGAAATATGTAGGGTGGCAGACCAAAAAACTGCTTAAAAACATCTCCTTTGATTTTTCTTCTATGAGCACTCTGTGCATCAGGCTGTCCTGCATTACTTAATAACTTTGAGGTACTACATACTTTTTAAAAAGAAGTGCAGCTCCCTTCAGCAGCCCGGTCAGTACTCTCTGTTCAAGCTTTTATGTTGCAGCATGAGCAGTGTTCCATGCACACTGTTTTGGCTCTTTCCCAGCATAAAATTCTTTCTGTACAAGTGCCCTTACATATCAAGATGATATAAATGTGCTGGATCCTACAGTGTGGTCTGTTTATTCCCCTCATCAACAGTATTCCTTTTGCTTAAGTCACAACAAGATAGAGATCTGTCTTATGTTTTCTTGCCTTCCCCTTTTATACCCCAAATACACCCACCCTTTCTATATCTACAATAACTTTAACAGCAGTTTACTGAAAGATTTTTTGTTTCAAAACGTGATCAACAAGGAGAGTCATTTGAAAGCACTAGGCACTGAAAGGAGGTGCTTGTGCTTCATGGCCATATCTAATTTCTGCAATGTTTACTATATTACTATGGGGAAATTGTTTATATGCATAAAGCAGAGCACACCATGCTTATTTTCACATATATGGTAATGCTAAAAGCCAAACTCCCACTGCAAGGTGCATAATAGCAACCAAGCTGTTAAAATAAAGTTTCTTTAACAAGACTTGGACGTTGTTTCCCTGGTGTGGATTGGCTTACAGAGAGCATGGGGTAGTAGAGCCTTTTGGAGTGAAACCCTCTTCTGTGGGAATTTTTCACCTCATTTTCTCCTTATGAATTAGATAAACCTGTTACTTTCACTGACATAAAGTGCTTATGTCACATTCTGGAAGTCCCTTGGTTGTTGGGGTGCCAGACTGTGCCTGTTTGGGGATGGATCAAGTCGGGGTGATGTAGATCTTTGTTTGCCTTGTGGGGCCATCGGGAGTTACTGCTTTTTGGAAGCACAGAACATCTCCCTGAACTGCTCATGGTACACAGGGAGCATCGTTTATCTTTTAGCATGGTGCAGTGTGCCCTGCCGGCATGTCTGGCGCCTCTGCTAGCCAAGGGAGAGGAGGAACAGCAGAGCAAGACACTGACTTTCCTTCTCCACCCTCCCCATTCTCTGCTTGAAAACAGGGAACAGCGTGAAGCCTTTGGGACGAAGAAACGTAATTACGTCTATACCCGGTGCCGCTCTGCTTTCTCCTGTGTTACCTCTTGTAATCCGAGTTTGGTTCTCTTTGACCAGAGAACTGTCATGCCCTGTGACTGAACAGCATGCTATCCCAGGGAAATTTAATTTTGAAAAATCAGCTTTGACAGAGAGGCCCTGATGTTGTGTCATTGTGTGGCCCCTTCGCATGAAAGGCTCAAGTTTTCTAGCCCCATTTTGTGGTTTCACAACTCAGTGAATGTAACATAAGCTTACTTTTATTGCTACAGAATTACCTTTTCATACTGAAACACAGGTGCTTTCTGGGGTGTCTTCGGTTTTTGCCACATGAATAGACTTGTTCACATTAATGGTTAGCTTCTGGCCATGTAATACCCTGAATAGATTTCCATACAGTGATTGTAATACTAACACAAACCAGACTGAAATTACCGAAGTGGCTTGCTGAAATGTTTAAGGCAACGTGTCGGAGCTATCTGAGAAAACTTTAAGTATGTGCTTGCATTTCTATTTGTAGACTGTTATATTTTTAATGATATATTTATGGCTTTAAGTGAGTAATGTTTTATATACAGGAGAAATAGTTAGTTTGCTCAGATGACTCATGCATTAAACTTAACTTCATTGAATTTTTCTCCTGCCTGTTTCCTGGGAAATGCAACTCTCTTGTTAAAAAAATTCTGATACTGAAATGACATCTTACTGATGTCTGCAACTCAATTCACACTTTGTTACTTCTTTTATCACTGTTACCAGAAGCACATAGAAATTATTAAGATACAGTAATGTAAACACTTTACATTGACCTCTTTAAAGGAATAAAATCAGTTTAACACTGGAAAAACAGTGCACAAAAATGAGTTATTGACTCCCCTGTAAGCGTTAGACCAGATTGCGATTCCATTTGCGCAGCTATATAGAGAAAATATTGTATATACTATTTTTCAACTAAAGAAGGCAAAATTCTTTGATCCTACTGTGTCCTATCTTTGGACTTCATACTGATTTTCCCATAGAACTACTTCACATGAGAAACTAAGAAAATTGATATGGATAAAGCCTGGGGAGAGTCTGGGAGCGATTATATGAGAATCCTTTTTTTAAGAGAATGTCTGAGAGCAGCAGTCACTGGGAGTGAGGCTGTGTGTGAGCCACGATACTCACAGGCTGCAGTAGAGGATCACCAGAGATATGCCCAATAGAAACACTTTTGCTGGGCAATATGTAAGTTGTCTTTTTTTGATGACTTATTATGTGAAGGTTCTGTCAGAATCTGGAGCATTTTCTGGGAGACCAAGGCATTTAAAAATGGCCCTGTTGGCCAAACTCACAGCTGAACTAGGCCAATGGAGGAAAACCATTTCTGAAGATGTGTCCTTCCAGCTGGACCATGTTACTTGGTCCACTCATGTCAAGTGACTAATGTGCATAACATTTGAGAAAGACTGGAAAGTCTGAAGTAATCTAAGACTGTTAAATACAAGCAGCTAATATTATACAGGATTTTATTGTCGTAAGCGTCGGTCAGAGAAAAGGTGCCTTGTCAAAATATTAATTGGATAGAAAGTTTTGTCTGACCTACTGAGACTAAAGACTCTTGAACTCTGTTTCTGTAGCTCAGGCACATGTTGCAATAGTTCAAAAGTGAAGTCTGAATCCTGTATTCCTGTCACTTATTATTCTCAATATGAATGCATTGTATTCATTTCTATATTCTTCAATTTGGTAAATAGATTATAATGTATTAGAATATGTCTATATTACAGGCAATAAAATCTTCAGCAGTTTTTCTGTTAATGACACTTGTCCCTATCGTTTTTTTGATTATTTGATAGATTCCATAATAACATCTTATATTTTAAAAGTCTTTCTATTTTCTAGTCTTAAATTTACGCCCTTGTATACATAGTTTATGGACACACTGTCCAAAAGCATTACACAAAGGATGCATTATTTAATAGACCAAAGGTCAAAATATTCATGATTCAATATGCCATAGGTCACTACATTTCAAAATGACTGCATATTTCCTAAATGATGCCTAGTTCTGAAATATATTTTAGGAACTGACAACACTGCAGCTAGTTTGGGAAAACACAAAGACTTCAGAAATGCTTTGAATGATGAGTTATGGGGTTTAGGGAGTATATATTTCTTTTGCTATGTCCTTGGTGGGAAACTGTTTTTTCAGATTCTCTATCACTGTTTAGCATTATTTTTACATTTAATATGGTCCACGAGGAGTTCTTCTGCAACACTTGTGGGCCATATTTTTTATTTATATTGAAGTTCTTAATGACATTTTGATAGGTCCATAATGAGTCAGAATTTTTTGTTAGGCACTATGTCTTTTCCTCTTTCAAAGGGATAAATATAGTTGTCTGGCTGCTCTGATGTGATATATTTTAGAAATCAACAGTCATATTATTGGTGTGAGTTACAGTCTCTTCCCTTCCCTCCATTTGCCAATAGAGAATATCATGAGGTGGGTTTTTTTGTTGTTGTGGTTGGTTGTTTGCTTGTTTTCAGTATGGGCTACTTGTCATATTAATTTGATGCTTAAGGGCTTGAAAGTAAAAGATTTTTAGGTCAGTTTTGGACTAGTGTTTTCAGAAAGATTATGACTTGTGTTATCATGAAATGACTCATAACTGGTACTCTTTTTACTGTTTTTTTTTGGTTTTTTTTGTTTTTTTTTTCTAAGAACTATATTTTTTAGAACTCTGCATGGACTGTGGCAGGGTCCTGAAGCACACAGAAAGGAAACGTTTAATTTAAGGCTTTTTTTTTGTACAAAAAAGAAAATTATGTCTTTTCCAAGATGCACCAAAAAGGTATTCCATTTTTCAGTTAGTGTGAATGCTACCATTAATAGCCATTTGATATTAATTTTCACCTGCCTTGCAGATCCTGAAGGACTAACATGAGATACATTAAAAAAATCAGTAAGTAATTAGTCTAAGGATAGTTCCTGAAAAAATATACTTACAAAAAAAATCTCTAAACTTTGCTCATTTATACTTTTAGGAATATTGTCAATACGGTGCCATTATGTTTAGGCCTGTACAAAAATCACGTTTCCTATTTCAGCACAGAGTAATAGATTGGTTGATGAAGCAATTGTTATTTTCTATTGCAAATTGATTGCACAGTTATAAACAATATCAGTTTTCATGATGTCCAGGAGATTTATTGACTTAAGATTGCCAAAGTCAGGTGATGCTATACTTCCTCTGCCTCTTGGGGCTAACAATGTATCTGCAGTTTTCCACCAAACATGCAAAAGCACAATGCTGCGTGTCTGAAAGTTATTTTCATTGTAGTACACTACCAGTCCCACAGGGGAGTCTAATTAAGGGACTGGGTATGCATTACAGCTTTTCTCTGGTGCATATGCAAGAGATGATTGGATTAAAGAGTTGCTGATCTATAGCTAGGAGCAATCTGAGCTGCATATCCACTCAGCATAGCGTCCTGTAGAGATGGCAGTATCTTTCTGGAAGCAGTCTAGTTTTCGGGGGTTCTGTTCAGCATTGCATGGACACACCTGTCCTGCTTCCAGGTTTGGGGCAGTTCAAGGAGAGTGAGCTGAAGAAATCTGCATCTCATTTCCATCTTCCAGCATTAGCTCACACAGAGCTATCTTGGGTCTTTACATGCTTGGTGCAGATTACCTTCATTTGCTAAGATCTTAAATGTCACTGACTTACAACGGACCTCCCTTCCAAGGCTCAGATTCTTCTCAGAGGACACTGTTTTACAAGATATTTTATTGAGTTTTTCATTCAACAGACTGTGGTCTATGGCTCAACTGTGGCAAGAGTAAAAAAGACATTGGAGCAACAGCCATGAGAAAAATCATACACAATTTCTGAATGTGTTGATGATATTATTTCTTAATGTTGAAATATTACATATGACTATTACAGAATTTATTTTATTTAAATACTAATCAATATTATAGATATTTCCTGTGTCTTTGCAGATTAGTCTTTCCAACAGTTGCTAAATATATAGAAGGGAAAGTTCTCATTACTGATCATAAGTACTCTTGCACACCTTTCTGTGCGCAATAATTATGAACATATCATTATTTTGAAAATTTATGTTTTCAACATTCTTTAAAAATGTATTTTTACTGTTTTTTTTTCTAAGAATCGTTTAATAGTTATATTAGACAAATATCAGAAATCTGTTTTGATATAAAAGATACCTAGATGATATGATGTGCTTCTTTTTATGTCTAATAAAAGTAACTCTGAAACTCTGTAAGGTAATAAAAATTGTAACATAGCTTTCCAATGAGTATTCTGTGCCACACAAGGGCATTAATGTTTTTGTTGTTGCAAACATTCAGACTAATTAACCAACTCAGTAGTATTCTCCTGCAACATGAACAAAGTAAATTGGCAAAGAAAATCTAATTAACATGTTAAATATGCAATATTTTTTTAGTGTAATAAATGGTATTAACGCAATTAATTTTATCCTTTGCTAAAGGTTAGATTATGTCCCTGAGTTTCATAGATTAGTCACGTTTTTCTTCTGTTGGTATGCATTAAGAATGTCTATGTTCTTTTGACGACCCAAAGTATATTTTATATCAAACTTATATTAGTTGTGACATTTTCATGGGCAGAGATTGTGTAAGATTTCATCCCACATAAGACAAAAAGACATTTTAAGTATATAAAGCTGTTTGCGGTATTAGAAGTTTGGTAGGTGACATTTATACAAATTTATATTTTCATAAATACAAGTATATACATACAGTATATGTGTACTTATGTACTTATATACACAAATATGCATACATTAGCATACATACATATACTATGCACAAGAAGCTGTGTATAGTTGTGTTATTATGTGATACATAATAACATTCTTATTGCACCTCATTTACCTGTCTGTAAGAGGAAAAAAATTATGCAAGAGCACTTAAAGATGCAGTAAGATTTTTCTTGAAATTACTTTGAGGAAAGCTTGATAATTTTCATTATAGCAGTTGTATCAGTCACTGTCATCACACAACAGTGTGAAAGTTTTTCCTGTCTATCATACTCAAGGCTGATGTTCTTTAATCTTGTCACGCTTAGACAATGTAGGTTGACAAGGCACTGTATGATGAAGACTCTACATAAAAAACACTGAAAGAGCAAAGGAGTGCACCTAGGCATTGTCTGTAGTTCACAGTGTCAAAGACTCCATGTCCTCTTCTATGGTGAGGTGAACCCAGCTTACAGCATTCTACAGAAAGATTGCTGTGGATAAGGCTTCTAGCTGAGTGTCAGAGATGATTAATGAGAGAGATAAGAGAACATCCTCCTTTTGACACTAAGGGGCAGATAGAGGAGAATGAAAGAGTGAAGGAAAGCAAAGCATTTATATCTAAAAAAGTCATGAGGGTCAGCAAAGCTCTGGTCTCAAATCAGTTGTGTGTTGGTCCATTTGTCGTTGGAATTTGACCCCTTCTATCCAATGGAGGACTTTTAAAGTTAGATGGTAAAAAATGTCCCCTACAGAGAAATAAGAAGGATTAAAAGCTTTCATGGAAAGAAACCCAGCAAGACAAAAACAGAATGTGAACAAAAAACCCAGAACCAGGTGTTTCTCAGAATAATATAAGTTACTCTCTTCTTCAGCTCTGAGATGGGCTTTGTGAAGACAGGAGCAGATTAAGCCAAATACCTTCACAAAAGCTTGTTGAGAAAAATTAGATAAAAGACCAGTAACAGAAATAAGTATTGCTGAAGACAGTTTTATAATATACATAGCATGTTCCAACAGCACAGGGAAGTTCATGACCCACCCTCTCGGCTTCTTGGAGGGGGTGGATCAAGAGAACATGATCAGTGTAAATGTCAGAAGTGATGTAGGAGCTTCATCAAGATGTATCCTCATGCTGTAGAAGAAAAAGATCATTCCTCGTTCACTGAAGTGATCCAAAGGAGTACTTTTGTTGTAAGCAGACAATTTGTAGGTAGAAAATTATTTTGTTAGATGCACGAGTTTGTCATAATCAGAACAACAGAGTAATTTCCAATATAGGCAAAATGTATCAGACCTCACGAGAAGCTTGAATGGCAGACTAAATTAGCTGAATACCCTTGTTTTGGGAGTGTGCTGAAATAAAGTTATCTATTAAACAGTAAAATTAGTCCTTGGGATCCAGGAACATTTGTACTACAATGAGAGGAGAACTTAAATTTTAAAAATTTTAGAAGGACTTGCTTCTCTAAAATATTCTTATTTTGTGAAGTGTGGAGGAGCATACATAGGACTACCTGCATGTATATGAACTTCAGATCATGCTGGATGCCCTTGCTTTATTAATTATAATAATATATGTATTGTTAAATTATTATTGATAATTTAATAATGATTGCTAATTATTATTTTAATAGTTTGGTAATAATTTACCAAATTTTAATAATTTCATAGTAATAAAGTTATCTGTCATTAGGAAAGTGGGCTGTTCCTTTAAAAAAATGTTTATCCTCATGCTTAGAATTTTATCTGAAAGTAAGATGATATTAATGTTATATGTATTGAAGGCTCCAAGAAAAGATTAAAATTAGTCTAAAAAAATATGTTTTCATTTATGAAAAAGAGCAAAAATAAACAGAGCAAGAAATTAATTTATTGGAAAACATAAAAATGAAACACTTACTGCATGAGTTGGTTAAAACCCACATTTATCCATAGTTTAGTTCAGTGGAGAACTTCAGCTGGGAATGTGCAATACTGTCAAAACATCTTAAAATGAAGATTCTTCCAGGATAGTTTCTTTTTAATATATTACATATAGCTAGTGATAGTGTAATCTAATCATATTTGATTAGCAACCTGTTTTTTTGAGCATCTTTTGAGGATAAGTTCTTTTCTATTCATCAAACAACAATGTTACATATGTTTACTGCAGCAGCTAAGTATCTCATATGAAATACAAGCAAAAGGTTAGTACATTTTAAAATAACATGGTGATCTTCAAACCAGAGATGTCATTTCCAAGAGATATACTATGGATGTACTGTTTTCACAGTTTTATAATGATAAAGCCTAAATAATTCCCACCCTCCCCCTTTTTTTTTAATCTCTGTTATCTACTTACTTATCTATGTCAGTGCAAACTAGTTCATATCAATACAGATGATAAATAGCTTTCATTTTTGTTTGATATGTTTATCAAACAGGTCAGTATGAAAATGATCTTTGTAATAGCGACAGATAACAGAAAATTAGGTATATTGTTCAGAAGAAAAAAAATGAAACAGTGCTGTTGCTACTTGTACCTACTTGCTTCAATGCATCACCAGAAAAGGACAGTTAAAATACAGATTTCTTCAGCCTGTCACCCACCCCCCCACCCCCCCCCAAAAAAAAACAAGGAAGAAATAGATACTTTTGCCTGAAATATAAAAGTCATAAAAATAGACATATTTTATCTTATCCATGTTTGGAAAAGAGAGGTATGTGGGAGTTCAAATAGAACTATATTTAAGCTGAAAGATTTAGTGAATAAAAAGAAAAAGTCATTACGTGTTTTATCCTACATAGGAAGCTGCAATATTCTAGTCAGGTTGTCCGAGATTGCCCAAAGGTCTTAAATCAACATGTGGCACTAGGTAGAATTATCTAGATATCAAAAAAGGCAACATAATACAGAATGAAGAGTAGGTCTGTAGGGTACATTACATTAATTTACAATTTTGTTTTAGAAATTGGATCACTAATACATAGATTACAAAATTCATATCACAAATTCTTGCTGTGAGGGAAAAACCACACCTGTTTTTAACCACCTATTTCAAAAGATTGCTGTATTCTTTTCCTCTTTATAACAGAATCATTCGCCAATTCTTAAAACCATGGAAATGGCCTGGGTATTGCCTTTTATTTTTAGAAACTTCTCAGTTTCTTAATTTTCCCATAGATCTTTTTGCCATTAAGAAAAGGCAATTTCTTGAAACTTTTATTCTAAGATTCCAAGTTAATGAAAAACAAATTTGCTAGACTCAAAAGATAATTTTAAAGAAGGCAAAGCAGGAAGTGAACCTTTATTTTGCAACAGTGAGTGTAAAGCAAGGTATGAAGTCTTGAAAACTAGATGAGAGTAGGCCTCTTGAAGGGTCAGTAGAAGAGGCCATATCGCAAAATATACTTTGTTACTTTTACAATAGCCTGAGTATAACAAAGTAAATTCATGCAACAACAAAATTGTTTGCATTTTTTTCTTTTAATCATTTCTATTGTTTTCATAATGTACAGCATAATTAGCTAATAACAAAGAATGTTAAAAAAGACAAAAATCTGATGGATAGGTAATTTTTTTTCTGATTCACACAGTGGTCCATTACTCATAGATCTTTTTCACAACCACATGCCACACACATTGTGTTTAATGCATGGGGATAACAGTGCTGTATAAGAACACTATAGGTGGAAAATTTCTCATTAGTCAGCAGTTTGACAAGAGACACTAATATCTAGATCAGCATTTCTTCTACAACATAGTTGGAAATTTATCCTGTGCCTTTAATCTTTTTTTGCTTCACTGATTTAACTCTTTGGTGATGCTTGATTTGAAGTCAAGAAGCATACATGAATGCCTCCTATCATGTTAATAGTGCATTTGATTCTGAAGCTCTGCTTTTAACATGGGTTAACCAGGACATATTTTGGTTTCAGAAAGACACTCATCCTTTCAGAAAACCTGAGATGGAAAACAGATAGGCAGAACTCAAATTCTGCATGTTAGGATCTTCCTTTCCATACTGAATTCAAGTGTATCCCCTTCATTTCCACCAGCCTGCTAAGTGATACAAAGAGGGTTCATTGGTCATGGCTTCTTATGGGGAGAGGTGAAGACTAAGAAGCATCTGGAGACAGTTCATGGAAGAGTGGAGCTACAGACATGAAATGCCAGGTCTTTAGCTACTGGAACTCGGTGTGAAATTGTTCTGACATCTTGACACTTTCCACAGTGAAGCAGAAGACTCACTAAATATACTAATTGTGAGAACAGATGTTGTCAATATACCTGTTAACCTGGATTATTTTCTTGACTGTTGAAAAAGTGCTTCGTCACTTCCTAGTCCCCTCAGCACGTTTTTATTTTATTGAAAGATAAAAGTGACATAATATTTAATTACTTAAAAATTAGAGGTAATTTGAAGTGGAAAATAAGGGGAGAATCATACCAGCTGGAAGTTACTGTATTTTTTAAAATCAAATAATATTTTGACTATTATGTCATATTATACAACCCTGACATGATATTCTTTTGCACTATACATGATTACATCCTGGAATAATATAAAAATAACAATAATAAGTAACATATCTAAATATATTGGTGAACAAAGTTTGAAAATAACCTTTTCAACCTCAGGCTGAAAATAAACTTTGAACCAAAAGAAAACATTCCAATCCACACTCTGTTCTCTGTCTTTGCAGAGCACAAGTGTGGCCAATATTTCCACATTTGTGACCATCAGGTTGCTTGAAGGATTTAGAAAACTGAAGGATAAACAAACCCACATAAGAGGTCAACAAACCTGATGAAAATGCCATAGAGAAAGGGCACTGTCTATTCAGCTTGAGATGAATGAAGTAGTAACTTTATTTCATTGTATAAATAACCTTTTACGGAGAAAAGTAATATAGATAAAATAAAAGGGAGAAAGGTATAGAAAGAGTCAACACCTACAAGCTGGTGTCAAATTCAAACAATAAGTAAGGCCTATTTTTTTCAATACTGAGTATATTTACCTACTCGAGAAAACTACCTACCAGTTCTTAAATTTAAGACATAAATAAATTTTTGAAATGTAATGTCCTGTAATATATGAGATTTGACCAGATACGCAAAGTTCTTTCTTGACCATTTCCATTAATGTGTGATGCTTCTCTGTAGGGGGAAAAAGATTGCCACACTTTGTAATCTCAACTGGCTGCATTTAAAATGAAAGCTATATTTACAGTTTTTATTTTGGTAACTCACTGCAGAGAACAAAGAAAGTATAATTGTGCTCTCACACATTTCTACTTCTGGAGAAATTCCACTTATTTGCTTCAAGTTGCTCTTCATTCATACCAAAGAATATACTTTGAACTTGAGTTACATGTGACCAACTTCCTTTTCCAGCACTTCCAGACACTTACGGCAGCTATTTAGCATCTTTAGCTGCATCTGCATGTACCCTCTGAGATTTCTATCCAAGGCACACACTTGCACTTTCTTTCCATAGAAACCGTGGTTCAGCTGAGAGAGGTACAGGAGCTTGTGCACGCATGGGCTTACTCTGACATGGAAATAGAATGTGGCTGAAAACTTCCAAATCCTGTAGCTCAGCTGTAATTTCTATAATTCTTATAGCCTTTGTAAAATAGGAAAATCATCTCATGCTTTCATTGCAAGGATAAATAGATCAAAGGTTGTGGATACAAACGTTACAAAAATAGTAGAGGCAAGATGCATTCGCTAAACTTTCTTTCCCTTGTAAGTATCAATTTTTTTTTATTATTTTTATGGGTAGATTAACATTCAAAAAAGTTATCTTGTTCTATTAGAATAATGATCTCAGTTTTGCACACTGAGTATAAGGATACCATAGGAAAGAAAGACTAACTTCCGTTTTAGGTCATGTCAATGTTTTGTTACTTGAGTGAGGTATTTCACAAGAGAAGGAGAAAGAAGGCATGATCTGATCATGCTCTTTCCTTCTTTTGTTGTCTTCACATGTTAGAGGAGAGGGATGAATAAGGCAGATCATTTATGGCCTCAAGTAGTATGCGTGCATATTGCTTATATTATACTGAATCAGCTCTCTGAATCTTCTACAGGCATTCTGGAGAGATTTTGATTCAAGTTAGACACACACGTCATTTAAGTCTATAGGTTTCAAGCTGAGAACTGTGAAATCATGGTTAGAATAATTGTGACAGGAAGCCATGCATTCAAATATATTCAGGGTCATTCTCTTTATAAACGTGTGAAAGGAAACTGCAGCAAAACAGTATGAAAAGCTGTAAGAAAACGTGAACTTTAGAATTTAACTGATTATTAGTGCCTTCTTTCTCACATTTCAGAAAATATGCCTGTGTTCTTCTTTATATTGTCTTTCTCTATTGCTATGTATGGTAAAAGTATTTTAAAGCTTTGAAATAAAGACATGGTCTACTGAATTCTGTGATACTACAAGGTACTAATTTTTTTCACTTAAATAAAAAACGATACATTCTCAGGCTTGTTCATGTATATAAATGAATCAATAATTAAATGCCAATAGGTTCTTGGACGCTTTCAATTAAATTTTGTGCATGAAAAAAGTCTTTTATGGCCAATATTTACATCTGCTCTTAACATAGTGTCAGAAATCTTCTTACATGTGTCTGTATAAATCAGGAGTGTCTCTAATAGTCTTAATGGACATATACTGGAGAAACACCAGAATGAAACTAGAATCGGGAGTTAAAACTTTTTCATGACCTTAACTTAATCAATAATGAATTTGCATTAGTTTTGGAAATGTTAAAGTCAGGAAATGGAATCAGACTTTAATTTATTTTAGAAGGTGCATGTGGGTTAGTCACAGGGTCCAGAAATCAAAGTAATGTGCACCTGGGAGCTCTGCTACCAAATGAGCTCATCTAAGCGTGGGATGCAAATAGAATGAATCTGGCAAATAACTTGTCAGCGTGCAGGCTGCCGCCCCAGAGCCCAGGGGCTCAAACACTTTTCTTCAGCTCAATTTTTTATAAAAGCAGATTCTGTATGCGATAAGCAGAGTTAGATTGGGAGCTGATTCAAAATGAGTTTGATAAAGGCCAGGAGCCATTCCATTTCAGCCTCTTGAAAATGACTCAACATTCATAGGGATTGGATTTAATGATCTTGATAGCTACTGACACATCAGTCTTTTCAGAATCCTTTCTGTCTGTATAATTAAATTGAAGGTTGGCACCAGGGAATCTGGTGCTCTGTCAGGTAGTGTATGTTTTTCCTAGCCTAGAATGGAAAGACCGTACAGGCAGCGAGGTATTATTCTGCTTCGCTGGATCAGGAGGAAAAGAAAGAGAGAGTGATAGTAGGCTTTTTGTACTCAGGTCGATTTTCTGTTCACTAGGCTATTGTTATTAAGGGTTTCTGTCTGAGGCCTGTTTTCTGTAAAGTACTCTATTTAGATATTTTTGTTTTAAACCACACACTAGGTTTCTATGTAAATTCAGTTCAAAGAAGAAAGCATGCTGTTTTCTTGTGTAGTGATATCCCGTCCGTTTTCCTCTCTTTGTAGCTGTTGGCAGGTCTAATTTGTCAACTGTGTGACCATACACCTTTCAAAGTCCAGCTGCAGTGTAGATGTATAACAAGGCTGGCATGTTAGAAGCCACATAGACTTTTGCTCCTAGAATACTCTTTCTCCATCTTAATTTGTCAGTTTTCTTTAATCATTATTTCTCCATTTCCTTGCATACACATATATAGAGATATGATCAGGAAATTATTGTTTACAAATATAATGACTGCACAGATAGATGTTAATAACAAAATGTTTCCAAATATCTCCAAAACAGAGACAAACAAAGAAAACTGAGTGATGATAATGCAGGTGCTTTTAAAATTCTTTTTTTATGCAAAGTTTCACTGAAAGGGAAGAATGTTGTTAACTCTGATAGGACAGAATACACTTTTTTCTGATTTCTGAGTGAAAGTACTTTGCAAAGAGATAGACTAATAAAGCTGGTAGAGAATAAGAACACTACATTTTTAAGCATTCTTTGCTGTCAAAAAGTTGAAAAGATTGAGGAGAGAAAAACTGATCTATATTTCGGGAAAACAAAGTTCATAGCCTCCCTCCAGATCTATAGTGAGGTAATTTCAGGATGGCTATTGATGCATGCAAATCAAGTCACTAAATATGTATATAATGTTAACAAGTAACAATTGCAAATAAACATCACGTAGGTATTTCTGAGAACAAATTTTACATCCGTAAAACTCAATTTGTAGCCTGCTTTTGAGAATTTACCATACAATAATTTCCTGTTTTGTATATAAAAATGCATATAGGAAATTCCAGCAGGTCATCTGGGACAGCAGTAAAACCTATCTGTACTCTAAAGCAGAACAGAATTTCTAAACCAGTCACTGTTATGATGCGCACATGTGCCACCTGCAGTGCCTGTTCATTTAGAAATTCAACTTCTTTTTAATCCCACAGTGCATTGGCATAGATTTTGACCATATTAAAGACCTTGACCCTCAACAATATCTCTGTAGATTAGGGGCCTATACTGACAATGGCCGAGGCAGGGAATTCATTCTGTTCCCTCACAGAGAAGGAGTTAGTGTGACATGATAAAGATTATGAATAGCAATGGAACTTTTAACTCATCCTGGGAAAATTGTTCCCTCTACTCATCCATTTGTGAGGTGGTAGCCAACAGAAGAATGACTGGAATTTACTTTCTCTGCCATAGCTGTGCTCAGTCTTCTGTTAGAAAGGCTCTGGTGGGACCTTCCAAACTATGGTAGATCTTGAAGGTGACACCACACGTAGTGGTGGTCCAGAAGTGAGACTGCGTTAAGGGCACTCAATAATATATACACACACACACTCACTATGTATCTGTCTTGCAAAGATACTGTAGAGAATGACATACCCTCAAATGCACATCCATCTGAAGATTTCTGAGTAGGTATTGCTGGAGAAAAATGCTAGAAATGAAAGTATGAAGTATTTTAGAAAGGAAAAGGTAAAAGCCCTTCTCTATAAGAATGACTTAAGTGAGATGCATTGGATATTGTGCCTCCTAGAACTGATAAAACATGGTGATTGCTCTTACTGCTACTTTTTATATGTTTTATTTCTAGATTTAAAAAATAATTCAGATAGATAGAAACTCTCTTGTCAGACAAGTAATTGTTTCTGCTTTCCTGGGGTTAACTTGATCTGAACCACTACATCTAGGCAATTGTTCAACAACCATTGCTGGTGCAGGCCTCACACTGAGAATTGGCTCTGGTGTGATAAAACAAAAAACCCACACATTCTCCGCTCAGTGCTCTCCTATGTTTTTTCCCTTTACAGCAGTCTGAATCTCTTCTTGGCTTTCATTAAGCAGGTCCTTCTTAAGCTAAGTAAGTAAAAACAATATCTCTTGCTTTGTGGGTACTAAACAGTCCCTTTGTCAGCACCAAGGACCTACATGTATGAAAAGGTCTGCAAAAATACTCCTCAAATGTTTTATAAGCAAGATTATTTTTTTAAAATTTTTGTAAGGATGTGGAATTTTATTGATCTTAAATACAGTCTGAAGACCCTGTTTTTAAAGTAAAAAAAAAGATTATTAGAGTAGTCTTGTTGTAGCATGACATACTGTAAACCAGAAAAAGTTCAAAGCAGGCAGTTCACAGTATCTGCTCAAGACAAACACAGTTAAAACATTAGAGATCTCAAGAGATATGCAAAGCAACTGTCTGCTTTAAATTGCTGTGGTAGTAAGCAGTTTTATTTAAAAAGGATTTGAGTGCTACCATTATATTATATGTAATTGTTTTAATAATAGGAGAAGTCTAAAATGTACTCAATATTCAGCTGGTTTTCTCTCCTTTGCCCTTTTGAATGAATTCGCAGTAAAAACAGCTTCACTTTTAAACTCTTTGTGTTGCATATGCAGACACTTACATTTTGTCAGACCCAAGTTCTGCTTATCATTTATGAATATTTAGATATTCCATTGTCACGTTATCCCATTACAAATATCCCATATCCCATTATTCTTCCCATGATGAAGGGAAGAATAAATGCTGGAAAACATCTAACAGCATGTGAAAAACATTTGTGGGGGGTGAATAAGGTGGAAAATTAGTTTGCGCAGTTACTAATAATGAACAAGACAAGAATGTCCCGAAGCCAAAGAGATTCCTGTTCCCATCTGATTTAATCTAATAAGAACTTTGGAGATCTGGAGATACTGGACCGTCTCTGACAAAGGGAAGGAGACCATGTATTCTCCTTTCCTCAAGTTGCAATGGATCCTCACATTTTTATTTGTCAATAGTAGAGAGACAGGAACTGAAGGGAGTACTAACTTCTTATTAATTGAAATCTTTGTTCAGGTCCCTTGGAGGTTCTCACCCTCCTCAGATCATTGACCTCCTCCCTAGAACAGAAACTTTTAATATGGATCTGACTGACCATCTATAAGGCAGTACAAATGTTTTCTTCCTGCAGGGACCAATTTCATGTTGTGTTTTCGTGATCTGAGGTTCAGTGCATTGGCTTGTCGTTAGATGGATCTAACAATTTGATGTGAACAAACAAAAAATAAAAAGGCAAAAAGCGATAATTATTAAAAGAGAATACATGCTGCCTACTTACTAACCAGAGGTAGAAATGTAAACATTGATGTTAAAAATCTAAAAATGCACATTTATCCCTTAATAGAGTTACTAGTAATTTTTTCCATAGATTACCTGAAATTTTACTCTGTGTGTGTGTGTGTGTGTGTGTATATGCATAAATAAAATGTATCTATCTATACTCAGCCTTTTATAACTACTTGAAGCAGTCTAATGATCCCAGTGTTCTTGAAATTTACTCTAGACTGGTTGTAATCAGGACCACTGCTGCATTTACTGGACCTAGCTGTGATTGTAATTAGCACAGCCCTTTCTCATAAAAGGCTTTAATTTTACAACACTTCTGTCCTTCATTCTGGATCATTTTCCAGGTAAAGAACAGCTCAGAAGCTATGGAAGAGTTGCCAGAAACGATAAAATACCTTAATTGCTTGGAGAGTGCTATGGCTTTCTAAAAGCAAGGGATGATTTTTTGTTTATTTTGGATGACTGTGTTGCAAGTGAGAAAATTAGGTAATAGAAATAGTAGAACTGTAGTAACATAAAATTTACCCTGTAACATGAGGTGCCTCTTATGTAGTTATTAGTATTTATTCTCTCCTGAGGCAATGTGATTTTGAAGGAAAAATGAACTTTTAATTGGTACCTGGGTGCTTTGAAAAGAGAATTTTCTATACTTGTTCATGAGCCTTGAGTTTTTTTCACAGATAAAAACTGTGAGAGAAAATTGTGTGTCCTGTGTTCTGGAAGGCCATCTGTCCTTTATTTTAAGATGTGTTAGTTAAGATTGGTGTTGTGTCTTACTGAGCTTGTTCAACTTCATTCCTCTGTGGAACACATGATCTAGTGAAATGACTGAAGATTAGAAAAGCTATATTGAGGAGGAAGTAGGAAAAATTTTGTGTTGATTGAGGCCAAGAGGTTAATGAATTATTTCAATTCTTTGTGTGCCAAGTAGAACTTTTGTGTTTTAAAAGATTTGAAAACAAAGATAATCTTCCAAGGCTGTAATAACAAACAGTTCTTAAACGCAGAGAAGATGTGCATGAATTGTGTGAAAGTTGAGTCTGGTAGAGTTGAACCTGCCACAGCTCCATGCCCCTGGGTCCAACCACTACCATGGATAAGCACACACATGAACACACGTGTACACCAAGTAACTGGCCTTAGATGTAGTGTCAGACTCACTCTGCCCATCAATGGGCCCTGGGACTTTTCAACCCAAGTTGCTTCACGTGTGTTTGCACATGTGTGCGCGTGCACACACACAAACACACAGACACCTCTCTCAGGTCTCTCCAGTAGCTGGCACAGAGCCCCTGCCCCTCCAGTAGCCACCTCTTAGACTCTGGTCTTTCCACCTCTTTACCCAGATTTAGGGCCTCTCATCCCTGGCTCCCAGGCCACGTACCCAACTCACCAGCCAGTTCAGCCTGGTGTTTGCTGATGATGTGCATTGACACACGCACCCTAACATGCACCAGTGGTGGCCCACGGGCACTTGGCCCCTGTAAGCCCTGATCCTACTCCAGTTGCTGCCACTCAGACACCTGCTGTGGTGGGTTGACCTTGGCTGGATGCCAGGTACCCACCAAGCTGCTCTGTCACTCCTCTCCTTGGCAGGATCAGGGGTGGGGAGAAAATGAAATGGAAAAAAACCCTCATGGGTCAAGATAAAGGCAGTTTAATAAAAGCAAAAGTAAAGGCTGCACATGGAAACAAAAGGGAAACAAAGGTTTTATTCTCTACTTTTCATCAGCAGGTGATGTCCAGCCACTTCCTGGGAAGCAGGGCTTCAGTGCACATAGCAGTTGCTCTGGAAGACGAATGTAATAAATAACAAATGCCCCCCCCCCCCCCCCCCCTTCCTCCTCTTTTCTCTTAGCTTTTATTGCTGAGCAGATATCATATGGTATGGAATATCCCTTTGGTGAGTTTGGTGAGTTTGGGTCAGCTGTCCTGGCTATGTCCCCTCCCAAGATCTTGCCCACCCCCAGCCTGGTGAGGGGGGGGGCATGCTGGAGAGACAGCCTTGATGCTGTGTGAGCACTGCGCAGTAGTAGCCAAAACACTGGCGTGTTATCAACACCTTTCTAGCTACCAATACAAAGCACAGCGCTATGAGGGCTGCTATGGGGAAAATTAACTCCGTCTCAGCCAGACCCAATACACCCACATGCACATAGAGAGAGAGAGCCTCTCACACAGAAAAACAGCAAGAAATGGAGTTTAATGAGAAGACAGGACAGGTCAGGTATAGGGCATGGCCAGACAAGCACAGTGACCAGCCCCTGCTTACACATTACCAGCTCCTTTTACCCTCTTATCCTTCTATTTTCCCACACTTGTTCCTCCCCAAACCACCCTCAGTATCAAAGGTGCCCGAGAGCCTTTCTCTGGCCTGACAGTAGTGGGTGTCCACCCCAGCCGTGGGGCTGGTCATCTCCTGTGACATCCTGGGTCAAGGCCAGGGCAGGGTTCCCCCCTTGCCCATGTGCCTCTGTCCTCCTTCATTTTGTCAATGAAAGGATTTGATCTTATCAGACAGAAACTGATTTCTTTTCTTTGTTTAACCATGTTGAATGCAGACTGCTGTGGTTGAATTGAATAAATGCACTACCCATGCCAAAGACAAATAAAAACCCTAAATAATAAGCTTAAGCATTTAGGTTTGTGTTGAGTTTATAAGGTGTAACTAAGGTGGTACTGGACAAATATGAGCTGGTTGGAGCGTTCTGGAGGAAGAGCATGAGTATCAAGGATGCCTGTAGTGGCACTGAAAGGAGCTTAAACTGCTTGCTTGTCCCATCTGCAGTAGTGATAATTTTTTTTTTTTGGTCGTTGAAAACTCTCCAAAATGGGTATTGTGATGTGTCTATATAAGGACAAAAGCAAAGGTGATCTTTCCTCATGTCCCGTAATGCTGGTGGGCACAGAACAGAGAACAAATTATCTTTCCTCTCTTCCAAATCATACAGTGCACAAGCAAAATGTGAGGAAGTAATACTCAAATGTGTAGAAAATTCTATAATTTTCAAATTGTGAAGAATTTTTACAATGAGTTAAGTGGGAACAGTATTGGAACCATGGTTTATAAAAGCATGATCATATGTTTCCGGGCTTAAAATGCAAGCTTCCACCTTTCATCCCTTCAGAGAGCATAAACACAAGGTCATCTCATTAAATTATGGGCAGCATGTACCATCATTTTAGAATTTACTATTGAATGAATGCATATATAAATATGAATTTATAAATAAACATCTTCCTAACAGTGTGTCTAAAATAAAACTTCTTATATATCACCCATAAAATCGTAATGTGGTGATTTAATGGACTGGGAAAAAAACTCTGGATGTTTCTTTATCAGCTAGTTTTCTGAAGGCATTGTTATCTTGGAAATAGAAAATAACATTGCTAATATCAAGTAATACCTAACTTGTGGCAATATTTTTGCATGTCTTTTGTATGCAGAGGAAGACCATGTTGCTTTGGAATTTGGTCAGAGTAAATACAGCTTAAAGCTCAGGCCTGAACTAGGTGAAAAATATTTGAAACCAGATTAACTGCAGATGTTTAGTAACTAACTATTTTGTCTACAAAGCAAAAAATGTGCAAAAACATAGATGACCTTTTCAAATTCTCCTTTATACAACTCAGTTCTAATCTCCAACTTCAGAACTTTTCTACACCTAACTTTTAGGTAATACAATTATGTATTCTTTAGTAAGCCAGCATTGGTCCATTTCCCCATTTTTTTGTATGCGTCATTGCCATATAAACAGAGGAGGAATAGAGAAAGTACAGGATTGGTCTGTATCTTAAAAAGCCATTTTTTCTCTGGTGTTTGTGGTGTTTTGGGAATCCATGAGAATATACTGCACATTGGCTATAACATCTGCCTTCAAATATGGTGGGGGGAAAGAAATACACAAACACAGCCCTTTCCAAACAGAAAATGAACATGGTTTCTAGACACACATGCCAGTGAGCTCCAGCAGAAGCTCAGGTAGGTGAATGTGAGTAATAACAGTAAGAAGATGCTCTGTACTGACTGGAATCTGGTGGGATCTTATTAGCAGGCAAAGTGGCTGGTGGGAAAAGAAATCTTTTCAGTTTCCGCTGGAGCAGGTGGTGGACTGGAGCACCAGAGGTGGGTGGTGGCTGCTGTTCCCTCCTCCTTCACCAGCCTCCTGGTGGTGGTCCCCAAACCTTCTCCACCCTTTCCACTTTTTTCAGTTTTGCATTCAGTTTTTCCAGTATTGCACAGCTGTGTGTTCAAAGAATACTGTAACTCCTGGCATCGCACCTGCTAGTTTATTTAAAAAAAACCAAAAGCAGTCAACCCTTTTAAAAGTAATTGCTGCAAGCATTTTATAGACTTTAAAAAAAAATCTCCAACATTTACAGTTTGTCTTCTCTCTCTTCTGCATCTTAGCTCAGCATAAACACAGTTTAAGTCTCCACGTAAAACTTTTCTCTTTTGGTGAAAGGCTCGCAAATGACCAGAAGGGGAAGAGGTGAACAAGAAGGTGAAGGTGAACAGGTGAATAAAGAGCGGAGTTTTAGAAAACGGCTATTTTATCCTTCTTACACTTAATAATACACTTATTTTTTGTTACCATCACTGCTTCTTTTTGTTTTGTTAGTCTGGCCTAAAATTTGATCCATACTACCTCAGTTCCTCTTAAATACCAGTGATTACTTGGAAAGAGAATACAAACCTCCATGAAAACAAAGGTGTTCAGAATTAAGATCATAATTATATTTATAGGAAGCATCTCACATTCCTTTTAATGTGCCAGGATGTTTGTTTTTTTTTTTTTCTAATACTTGCTTATATGACCTGAAAGGAAGACCAGAAAATTCTGTCAACATGTTTCTGAGACATGTTTAAATGAAAATTGGAAATCTATACAATATTTGATAAAACTCACCAAAGGTGGGAGGGGGAAAGCTATTCAAGGTTTCCAACAATGAAAAAAGGCATGCATATACCAAAAGGCACTTAGGGAAAAAGTAAAGGAAAATATGTACTGGGCGTGGTCTGGATGGAAGCTTTTAAGCTCATTTTTGTCTCACAGGAACTCTTCCTGTTCCCAAACTTAAGGAAAAAATGGAATACTGTGTGCTGTACCCATCTTTGTACGTATTTGCCTTTCAGACACCTAAAATCAATTTTTCTCATCGTAGGTTTTCTTTGTCACTTTAATAAGTTGCTTATGTATAGCACTGTAACAGTTATTTCTAGAACGCAGTAACTGAAAAAGCATTTAGGACATACATTATAAAAGAAAGAGCGAGCAATACAGAAGATATGAAATGCACTTTTATCAAGGCACATTATGAGATCCTAAGGATTTTGTGTGGAAACTAAGTAGAAATTCATACTGCATAATAAGCAAGACGCTTTCAGAATTGTTCACATGAGCTTGGGCACTAGAAACTGTCAAAAAAAAGAAACATGACAAGGTTCATTTGATTAACCTGCTTGTTTTGCTCTCCAAAATGTCATGGGGGAATGTGTGATCACAGGAGATAGCATTCATGGGGGAATGTGTTATCACAGGAGACAGCATCCACTGACAGAGGTAGAAAACTATCTAATTCAGCGATTCTATTACGAGTTTGTAGAGCTTCTGTTGTCAAAGGATCCAAATACCTCAAAAATGTCAATTACTTCATTCTCATGGCAACTGAAGTGAAGGCTATATTGTGTCTTGGTTCTCATCCATAAAAAGGGCTCTTAAACCTCATTTAATCTCCCTGAAGTTTTAACCATCACAGAGTATGGGATAAGACTTGAAAATGGGATCCTTTATTGGAGCATTATTTCTCTGTGTTATTAAAAAAAAAAAAGCTCAGGAGAGGAAGCACGCCATGATAAGAGAGTGAAGAGCTAGCATTTAGCGTGACTGTAGGTGTTTCTCCTCAGTAGGCCAATCATTTTACTATTAGGTTTGCTATACTTACATAGGTTAAATACTTAGTGCAAGTGTGTGAATCACTAACTTCTTGTTTGACACTTTTATCATGTAAAGTTGGTAGTTAAAATGCTCACGAGTCACGATTCTGTACAGTTCCTAAGAGTGCCACATATTTCTTGTAGACTTTACTATAGCATAATTTACTTTCCTGACTCTCATTTTTTCAAGGAATGCAATTTTCATATGATAAAATTATATCTCTGGCTGGAACTTCCTGTTGGGTTAGTGAGACGTGGGTTTTTTTGCATATTAGGGATTTGTCAACCGGACTGTTCATTACTGAAGTAAACTGAAGAAGCATTCTGGATGTTAGTAAAGTCCTGAGGATATTTTCTTCTCTCCCATGATCATGCTGAAAAATAAAGGGATTATCCAAATAATAAATCAGATTTATTTTTATTCGACTCTTCTAATGCAATCTTTTATCTTCCCTTCTATTTCTGCTTCTGGAAAGATAACCCTCTAAAATTGTTAATTTCCCTCAGAGAACATGGTATTCAGCTATACAGCATATTCAGTAAGAATTTGTTCACAACTGGGGATATCTTATAAATTTGGAATTTGCTGTAGGTGGTTAAGTTTGTAAGACATTGTGTACACTTAGTGTCATGTTCTAACTCAAAATTACATGAAAAATTTACTTTAAGCTCAAGAACTTGTTTAAATTCTGTGACTTAAAACCCTCACCAGTGTAAGTCTTTATTAAAACATGCTGATACTTTACTGGTTCGTACTGTGAACCCTCAACCCAAGTCTGATTTTTCTTAGCTTCAGCTCAGAAAATTAGTAAAGCCTCCTAGCTGTTGACTGAAGTGTAACAAGGAATGGTTCAGAAACCTTCCTACTATTTCCTGCAGAGGTCTGCTGAGCATGATGGTTGTAGCAAGGCCTTATGGCTCTTCATGAGACTGACAAATGCGGCAGGTTGTAGATGTGACTGGTCCTTCTCAGTGCTGCAATTTCAGTGAAACAGTATCGTTAGAGACTTGATTGCTGTATTTCTTCAGCTACGAATTGAGTTGATGCAAGCTGTGGCTTTCACTGAAATTTCTTAATGGGACTAGAAAAATTGTGTGCATCCCTGCACTTAGCTCCCCAGTCCTCTCTTTCCACAGTTGGGTGGAATGTTCTCAGTGGACTAAGAAGAGAGCAGGAGAGGAGGACTGAGAGAGACAATACAAATTACTCTTTAATGAACATAAGCTTCATAGTCTTCTCCACGTATTGACATGTGAACAATATACAAGGTACACCTGAGGTTTATAAGTGGAAAAGTTAGAAAGAAAAAAATAAATAAGAAAATTCTGAGTTTTGAAGGGGAAAAAATGAAGACTGAAGAAATTCTGTTCAGTCTTTTTACGCATAGGTATTTTGAATTATATCTTTCAGTCCTGTGGCCCCAACTTTTATTAGGTCCTCAGAAGAAGTTAATGATTTTGAATACAAGCTGTACTTTTTTTAGTTACTAAGACAGCATTTCCTGCTCACAAGTGGCTCTCATCCGAAAGTGTTTCCCAATTTGGCATTTTTGGGATTGCATATTTGCTGCATGTCATTGACTTTCATCTCAAAGCTGTTTGAATTTGCACTTGATATTATGAAGTTTTAAAACTGTTTTCCCTGTGGAGAAACCAAGAAAAATTCCTGCTGTGTTCTGACTTGTTTTGCAATACATTTCATTGTACAAACCTAAAACTGCTGGTATCATGTTTAATGACTATCTATGGATGCAGACTTTTTTGTCCAAACTAGTTTGTGTTCTCCTCCAAGAGCTTCACTTTTCTTCTGTTTGTTTTTTTTTTTTTTTGGGGGGGGGGATATAACTCAAAATAAATTGTGAGATTGCTCCTTTTGCATGGAAAACTATGAAATGTTGTGACAGAAATAGATAACCAAGCCAAATTATCTGTGCCGTTTCAACTGCAGAACACTTGTCTTTAAATTACGTTCCCACTTTTCTTGTTGTTATCGGTGATCCTGCACAGTTGAAACTGAGGTCAGAGTTTTGCCTTACCATTCATAAAACATAAGAGGTTCCACCTGGCTTTCCCATCAGCAAATTAGCTATACAAGGCCATCAGAAATAAACAGGAAAAAAAGTAAAATTATCTTAGTCCATTAAATGAGTAGATAAACGATGATTCTATATCTATAAGACCTATTTAAAAGAAAAATGCCAAATGTCAATACACACATTTTAGGAGCTGAATCACTACCTTACAACTCATTAAACTTTTAAAGCAAATTGTACACTGTTTAAAGGACTTAAACTGGTTCAAGAGCTTGGGTGAGTTAAAACAGCTTAATCGAGTTTTACCATGTTAAATTAAGCTGATGCACAGTCCAGGAACTAATTAAGAGAGTCCTGCATAAGCAGTATCAGATCTGCTCCTTGTATATTATCTATGACATCTTATTTCTTTGAGAAAGAAATGAAATGTTACTGTTAGTTGTCACTAAATCAACTCTATAGATCTAGCTCAGCACAGGGATGATAAGAATTTTCTTTTAGCTCCTGAACCACCAAATTACTGTTAGCATTGTTAACAAGGTTCTGTATTTGCAGGTTGTCACTGTGTGGTACTGCTAAAAGGTTTTTCTGTGGTTCCACAGGTGTAGAGGGCATTGTCCGACACCAAGAGGCTTTGCATTTGTGGGTGAAGATCAGGTTTAATGATGGGGGGAGGCAGGGCAAATTTATTTTTCTTTTATTTAACATTGGTAGGACTTGAGGTGTAAATCATTTGAACTATATATTGAGCCTTTTCTGCAATTTATAATAACTGTTGTTAAAAGAGACTCAAGTTTGGAATTCCCAAAAGCTGAAAAATAACAGATAAACTACTTTAAATACTCAAGAAATCATTTAATTTAAATCAAAACAGATTGCTTAAAGCCTTAAACTGAAACAATGTTAGCTAAAGGGCTTTCATAAAAGGATTAATTCCATGAGAATTAACTAGCTTGTGCCTAGGTGTTAAGCTCCTAAAACATCCTGAACTGTTGGAGTGGGCTTAAATACCTGAATTCATCAGTAATGCTTTAGTTAAATACCAGCTCAGTGCTAAAGTGCCTTAAAGACTATTCAAGAAGTGAAGTTTTTTCTTCTTAATTTTTGTCATAATTAGGTCAACTTAACTAAGAGAACATTGAGTTCTTTGAGAAATTAGAAATTTGAGACATTTTCATAGGCTGTCAAATTGAAAGTAGTATCTTTTGTAATGTCAGTTTAAGAAAAACTCGGCATAAAATGCAGGAAATGTGCTAAGTAAGGACAAGAAATAGAGACTTCGCTAGATAAAATTTTTGAGGAGACTGCCCTGTGTAAGATGAGAAAGTCAAATACTTAAGACTATATTTGTAAGATACCTTTTGGTAGCTTTCTAGGGTTATGGAGACTGGAAGGAGAAAGATATTTTAAGCAAAACCTTGGCACTGCAAATAACATCTAATCAGAACACACAAAATCCTGCAAAATTAGATAATGAAAAGAGAAGGAAAACCAGGAATAGAGTCTGTTAGAAGCAGGACAAGTATTCCCAAGATAAAAAAAAGGACATAGAACTTGTAAAAATATACTGTATTAAGTTGTAGAGAAAATGGTAGGTCAAAACAACAAAAAAAATCTAAAATTTGTCTGAAATTATATATGAATAAAATGAATTTGCCTGAGAAACATTGTAATGACCTTAAATTTAAACACTTTAAAGAAAAGTCCTACTGAAATTCTCTCCTAAGTAGCAATATTCAGTTTTATGCTGTCCCTGAAACAACTGAAAACAATTGCTTCACTGACTTTAGCAGTTGCCATCATATTTGTTGCAATGCCAAGAGTTGATACTGTAGTGCAATCAAAATATCTAGTATGAATTCTGAATTATTTACAAAAAGTAGATCTTCATCAGTCTAAAATTATTAATTTAATTGAATGAAATCTTGCTGTACTCTTCTTACCTAAACCATTTGCATGAATTCACCAAAATACTCAAAACAGAGATAAATTCACTGCTGTCTATACATTTCTTTTAAAGCCTTGTCTTAACATAGTTGTTCAACAGATTATTATCAAGCTGGTTTATGCCATCAGGTTTGTAGAAGAAAGGCTCCATAAATCATCAGTAGAAGGGTGAAATGTGTTTGTATACACACAGCATTCTCTTTGCATTCTTTTGCATTCTCTTGCATTCACTTCTTTAACAAGTTGTGTATTTCTTCTGCTTGAATGCGCGTTTGTGTATATATTTATCAAAGGTGTTACATGTTTGATAATGGAATTACAAACTGCTGGTTGTCTGTTGTACAATATGAATTGTGACCTTACAATCCCGAGTAAAGTTAATGGGCCAATGAAAGATCTATTTGGAAAGAAAGAGAGGGAACAGCGTGCAGGGCTTTTTTTGTTCTCTGTAATAATAGTTATTGCAAGAAAGGATGTCAATTGACCAGCTCCCAGTCATGATTATCAAACTTGACTGCGCCTTTAGTTATCCAAACAGGTGAAATCGTAGGATCACCAGAGACTATTTATTTAGAGCTCTCGCAAAGGAACTGAAATTCTGGAAACTTGGCAAATTTAATGCAGAAAGGCAAGGTATCTTATTTATATCAAACCACTCTACTACACCATCTGTGTTTTCTGGCACTTATGGAAGCTATTGCTGTAGTCAAGCTTAGTGACAATAGTTTTCAAGGAAAACGACTGTGAAGCTATTATCGCTGACTTCTTTGAAATAATTCCATAGCAACTTTGGCTTTACTATAAGCACAGCATTTCATGTTTGATATTAATTCCATTCTTATAATTACAGAATGATCTGAGGTGAAAGGAATTTGGTGCAGCTCAGGTCTTAGGTGCAAGTAGCTTTCAAGGACCACAGTTAAACCAGGAACATAAAAATAATAATTAAAAAAATTAAAATAGTATTCTAAGAATAGCTGCAAATGAAAATCATTCAGTAGCAACTTGTTGAAAGGTTCATTTTAAGGTTCCTATAAGAACTAGCATTTAAACCAGATGTTGCTTAAAAATACAACTAGAGAAATCTAGCAGAATACTATCTCATCTCCAGCTGCAAGATATGAAATATTTGGGCATTATTGTTTGACAACTTAAACATATTTAATTTATAAAAACTAACTTAATTTCGTTAGAATTTTAACATTCATGATTACCAGTGTAATTTGATACAAAATTATTACATGCATGAAAATTAAATTGGGTTTTGCATGGTTATCTTGTTAACTTCAATTTATTCTGCAGACACTAATCACTAGAAGAGGTAATAAGAAAAAAAATATTTTAAGCTTAGGGACTCTAATCCAGTACATTACATGTTTTCTGCCACTGTTTATATTTCCAGAGTAACTGAAGTGCCTTTATTTGTATTTGTTAGTTGTTAACATCTTAGCTTTGAAACCTCCAGATAAATTTTACTATAACTTGTATGGGGAATGCATTCTAATGTCTTTTGACATATTCTTGGTTATTAATGTTGGGTATCATTAAGGACAGTAAACTAATATTATTGGCATTATTCCTTATGTCTAAACTCTAAATTAAATCTTGCATCATTAAATAGTATCCTTGATTATTATAATAAAGTGTTCCTTGGCTATTTTGATAGGAAAACAACACCTGGGTAACTTCAGGCTGGATGTTAACATTGGAACATTTTGAGCAGTGTAGCATTAAGCAAGGGATCGGATCCAGTGGATCTGTTTCTGTGCAGAAAAACGTCTCATTCCAACTTTCGTGCTGGGAAAAATAATATAATCTTACACAATTATAAATATGTACTTGATTTAGCAAATAGTCATTTAGAGATAGATTTATCAAGTCCTCAGCAGCTAAATGCTCCTATTTTGGCACATAAATTAGCAGTCTCATTTTCTGGAATGCTGGCAGCTGTCAATTTTCAATAGAAATCATTGCACAATTTAAAATAAAATTGAATATTTCCTTTATTGTTGATATCCCCAAACTGAAAGCATGACCTTTAAATAATCTTTAAATACCTGGTTTCAAAACCCACTCCAAACTGAGATCGACTAGGAAATTTCCACTGAATTCTCTTTGATGTGAACTGGTCTTTAACAATTGCTGGGTTATTACTTTGTAATGAATGTATAGTCATCTTTCTTACACTTCTCTACTTTACACCTGTAGTATGACTTTTGGATCTGCTTTTCACAGTCAAACTGTTCTGAGTAGCTAAAATGTATGATAGGTCATACTCAGATGTTCCAGTTAATGGGTGGGATGAATCTCACCCAGTGAGAATGTACTAGGTCAATAGAAGTGTAATTTTTGTACATCCTCAAGCCATTTTTTTATCCATATGAAAGAGCTGAAATAAAAATAAACAAGCATGCACATAATTATGTTCACCACTTTAAAAATAAATGTACCACCTTTATCATGTAAGAAAGTTAATCTAGTCTCTACATCTACAGAAATTTGCCATGACCATCTTCATCTCCTTTTCGTAATCCTTCATCATCACCAGCAGCTCCCAGAGCTCACTTTTACTCTTTGTGGGTCAGTCCAGTTGGGCAGTTAAAGGTGGGGGTGCCAGGAATACCACCATCTGGGTTTAACCTAATTAATTTAGATAATAAAAGGAATGGGGAAAAAAAAAAATAGTGGCATGGCCTCTACTCTGAGCAACGGAACAGAATCTATCAAAAAGATTCTATGAACATTTGAACAGCAAGAATTGAAATTAGTACTGCAAAATCTTTTTTTGCTGAACATACCTGTGCAGTAATGACATGCATGTAAAGATGTACAGTAGGAGGCTCCTGTTCTTGTTCAGCTCACCTCCCATTTGCACTTTCTTGTCAAAAATACCAGTAGGCTTTCTCTTGCATGTAAGAGTAAATGTTTCATTTCATTGCATATATTAATGATTTCTTTTGCTGGTTCTGAAGAGGGCTGTGTTATGGCAAAGTTTTATTTTTAATGTTTTCTAGAAGGATAGAATTGAATAATCTGTTGGCGAAGAGTTGATCTTGGGGTTTGTGTACCAGGCTAGAGTTAAGAAGATGCCGATTTTCTCACAGACAGCTGAAGTGATATAGTACAGCTTTTTTCCTAAGAGTGTATAAAAAGAATCTTTCACATCTTTTAAATGAATACAGCAGGAGCTACAAGATTTTTGAAGTGATACATAATAATAGATATTGGTCACTTTACAGCTCATTTAGATAAATTCTGTTCATGGTTGTCCTGAAGAAACTGATTCTCACAAAAACAGGATTCAGAATTTTATATTTCAAAGCTAGCTATCAAATTAGAGAAATTTTTCTTGTCCTACTTTTAGATTTATTAAGTTATAGTCCGTAAGGTTTGCATAACTCTTGCTTAAAAAACTACTTTGTGTTCTGAAATGATTAAGACTATGAAAACAGGTGAAACTGTGAGTCTTATGGAGCTTCATGGGAAGCCTCCTGGCAAGATAGAGCTTTACTCCAGATTTTTCAGCAGCACAGATTTATTCAACCATTTGTTTATGTGGACCATTTGTGTTTGTGTAACCTTGTTAATAAAGGTCCTGAGTGTGTAGCACCGTTAAAGTGCCCTCAGATGCAAAGCAGAGATAGTGCTGTCTTTCTACAGGTGAGGAGTGTTCTGTTTAATAAATTTCTAATTAAGAAAGAAAAAGAAGAAAAGCAAAACAAAATGAATCCAAAACCCAACACAAAAACCAAACAAACAGACAGAAGAAGGTTTTAAATTTCAGTAATAAATGCCTTTTTTTACAACTGGGGGAGGATAATTTTTTAATTGTTCAGTTTGGTCCCTTGACATCTGGATAATAAATACTAATATGTTAATATCTAATGATGACGGTAAATCAGCTCGCTCAAAACAAAACAGAAAGTTTAGTTTCTTTTCACGTACAGCACCACAAAATATGTTTACTGTTGTTTTACCCAATTAAAAAAAAAAAATAAATGAAGCTCTCTGGAGAACTACAAAGATGATTTGTATGATTTAAGTGATGATTACTTATGGCATATAAACATTGCTAAACTTTATTTGTTTAAACTGTATTTATTTGTACATATGCACAATATGTCATGGCTATTGTTAAAGAAAGTAAAATGCTTTCTTAAATGTTTTAAAAAGCCTGACCCTAGAAATCAGAAATCCTAAAACGCAGACATCTGTTAAGTGATAATTGTAAGTGACGTGCTAACCTGGATAAGTTTCTGATGCAAAATAAATATTTGTGATTTTTTTTTAAAAATTATTTTTTAATAATAATGTCACATTTTAGAATGAGTAACCTTGTAGTGATGGTGAAAGTGACTGACTACTTTACATCAGAAATTTGTTCACAGTGTTTTCTCAACTGTCAGAAAGGCATAGCTTTTAACTAGTGATTTGAGACAGTATGTCAGTAGTTACTCAATGAAGCCCCAGATTTAACAACACTCAGTGGTGTAACACATTAAGTAAACCATTAGTGATTATATGGATTTCTTGGACACCTTGTTCCAATATTTGGTGAATGATATATTGAAGAAAGTATCTGTATTAGATTAATGAGAGAGCTGTGACAGTACAAATTTAATCTAGAAACTTTCAAAGGAGTCCAAAGGGCTTTTGAATATAACATAATAAAAATACTGCATGATGGATGATAAATTCAGATTTTTGAAACATTTTCTCTACCTTCTTCCAGAGCTGCCTTTAGGAACATGTTTCTGAATAATGGCTTTTGGATGATACTGAGAAAATAATTTTTGTTCTGTTCTAGACTCTTTATGAATTTAGATGCTGTCTTGTTTCAGGGTCTGTTACTCTGGAAAACTGATATCTGTGGCATACTAGGAAATTAGTGCCAGCTACAATTTGATAGTTAGAGATGTTTATAATATAAAAAATGAAGAAGTCTCCTAAGACTGTAAAGTTTTGATGAGGCTAGACCTAATTTTACTGCCAGCTGACACATCAATAAAAAGATATATTTCATGAGACAAACAGACCTAACTGAAAATATTTTTTAGAAGAACATTGAAGATTTTAAATCATGTTTACTCTTAAAGATTATATAAATCTTGAATTGTTTCAGTAATTTGTGCCAGCATTTTTTAATTCTTTTTATTCAATCATTAATGCTTTTTTGCTGCTTTGAAAATATAAATAAGATTTGCAATTATTTTTTACCCCCGCTTTTTTTTTTTTAATCTTCCTTTTTTCCATTCCTTAGCTTTCAGATTATCTTCTTTAGCATACCTAGTCACAAAACAGAAAAAAATGTCTCTGGTGCTTTATGACTCGCAAATAAAAACACTCAAAAAAACCCCAAAAGTGCTTGGGCACATTTATCTTTTAATCTGATCTTATTCAGTCATTCGTATTGTGCTGCATTACAATATGATTAAGCTAAAGAATAGCCAAATAAGAATAACCAAAGCTTTGGTTAAGCTTACCACAATTCTGTAACAAATTCTTGCAGTTCTTTGAAAAGATTAGTTAAATTCCTCTCACTCAGAGATAATGGAGAAATTTTTGTGTTAGTTCAATATCACAGTTATATTTTGTTACTAATTTGTAAATTTAATGGAGTCATACTGATTCTACTTCACTTAAAGTATTTGTTTCAGAAGCTCTCTTTCTTTGATTTATTCTTCTTGTATAAGAATAAATAAGAGAAATCACACTTACAAAATTTTGTTTGTACAAATACATGAAAAGTTAATACTTTTTTTGTTTTGATTTGTTTTGTTTTTTTTTTTTCCCACTACAGTGGTAATTGGTCCTTGTAAAAGTAGTCCTAAAATTTTTTTTCTGTAGGAAATGTTTCTCATAACATGGGTACGACTGGGAAAGAAAAGAACAGGGGAGTGAGAAGAGCGTGTTTGATTTATGCCACGGGTATGTCCTAACAGAGATCTGGAAATGTAATGTAGAACATTGGTCAATAATGTGTATCTAGTAATTTCTTTTACATAGTTTTACTTGGGTGGAAACTTGAAACAATTTTGTAATTCTCAGTTGTAAATTTTAGTATGGAAATTTTGGCATTGATATCCCCATGCAATTTCTACTTTTTTAGATATGTGTTTAGAAGCAATTGGAAATATGTTAAACAAGATATCAAGATAAGATATGTGCAAGGCTCAGGTAATGGAAATAATATGGAAACTGATGTCTAGCTGAGCCTTTAGCAGCAACACAGAATTGAAGAAAAAAATCTGAAATTGAAAAATATGTGTAAAAATTCTAAAAAGTTTTCAATCTGTCAGTGTTGGAGATAAAATTCTTAACCTACAGAAATATTTTTTTAATTTTGTAGATTTCAGTTTTTTAATGATTTTCATGGCACAATTAAATTTTCAAGAGACCTACTTCTGTGAGTAGAATGTTAAAAAGTGCTTATACATCGCACATTTCTAACCTGCCACATTAAAAATAAATTTTATTTTCTCTCACTTTCTCTAGTCCTTCCTGTTAAGTTTATATTTTTTTAAATCAAGCCATAAAAAGCTGGGTTAGTAAAAACACGTTATAAACCTTAAGTATCCATTTAGAAAGAGATCTGGGTTTAATCATAATAATGTTAAAAAAATACAAGGAAATTAAAAACTTCTGCACTGAATGGCATTTTTGAACATGAATGATGCATAATTATAACATGGAATGCATTATGTTAAGATTTTACATTGCAGCCAAATACTTTTTTGACAGTTCAAAACAAAAAGAAATAATTTCCTTTCATAACATCTCCTGCAGCTTCTGAGTTAAGATGAAAACAAAATTAAAAGACAAACTTTGCATGTTCAGGGAAGATGCCATCCACTGAGAAAACTTCACTTCCTTACACTGCTGTTTTAGATTTGTTTGGGATTTTCTTTGAAGATGAGATACTGAATTGTGAAGTTTATAAGTTAGACTGCACGAATCTATTCTCTAGTGTAAATGTTGCTATATTTTGCCATGATAGAAAGAGACATACTGTGGAAATCTAGATAGAATAAGTTTAAAATTAGCAAGGTCTTATCTGGAACATTATGTAAAATTACAGGTTTTCAGAATCAAAAATATTAGTTTAAACTGAATAGGTTAAGAGGACTGATCAGGGCTCTTCATATGAGAAGAGATAGTCAAGTCATTGGCCTTCTTGAAGGTTAAGTGTTTATATGATTTGTTGTCCAAAAGGTAAACATCAAGGAAGAAGGAAATAATTTTAAAAGGCAATGCTGGTACAGGATCAAGTAGATATAAATTTATCATAAATGTGTTAGAACTGACAAATTTTTAAGCATTAAAAGTTTTGGAACAGTGTTCTGAGAAGAATTACAGGGCAAACATACTGAATTTAAAATCAAACTTGAAGAATTTATATAATTCCTCTATATAAAAAAAAAGTTTCTACTGAATCTTCAGGTTTTCTTTCATCAGACATATTCATTGGTAAGAATCACAACTGTCACACAGCTAGCTCAAAACAAGGGTTTTCAGATATAAAACACAATGTAAATGCAACAAAGGTTGTAAGTACGCTCTAAAAATAGACTGACATTACCTTTTGAAGACTTCTTTTGTGTTTTCCTGTCGATCAACCACATAAAATATTTTGGCTTATTCTTACTGCTTCAGACATACTTTTTTATTGTATTATCCCACACTGAACTTCAGGTTTACTTCTGAAACACATTGTGTTCAACCTACATTTATATCTGTCCTCTAGATAAATGTCATCTCAGTATATTTTGGCAGTGGCAGAAAGTAACTGAAAAGCATTTAGAATGTAGCATTAGATTTATACTCCTAGGCCTTAACATTTCCTTGGTAATGATGGTGGGGAGGGGAAGAAATCTGTATTCTCTGTTGTGGAAGGCTTGATAGTGGTAGATTCCCTTAAACAGTCTTGAATTAAGTAAGCAAATCCTCTGTATCATACCTGTTTCAAACATTTAAGAAATCTAGTTGATTTATTATTTCCAGAATTGTCTCTATGTTGGACATATATTACTAAATCCCAGTTTCAGTGGTATTGAATGTACTATGACAAGATATTTATTTAGTTTTTTAAAATTTGTATGCACTTGGTGAAGTTTTCATGATGTGTGGTCCTTAGATCGATCACTTATGTATGAACTTACATAAAAGTAAATGATACCATGATCGCACTGATTTCTGCACATACCAACTTACCAGGCTCCCCAATTTGCCTGAAAACTCACCCTGAGAAATATGGCGAATTAGGCTCTAAATTGCTGTTTCTGGTTGCTTCCTTACCTAACACCTTTGCACGTTGTACATTTTAGAGACACGTGATAAAAGGGTGAAAGTCAATAATAGCATCTACTTTTCCGATTAGAATAATTTCCAAAATTTTCTTTTTCTTCATTGTTGGGAAACTTAAAGTCAAGACTGGGTGCTTTTCCAGCTGGGTGTTATGTCGTCACTTATTTCTGGAAAGTTTATAGCTAGTTGTGTTAGACTGGAGAATTGCATGGGTTTTTTTTATTAATCTCATTGCTAGCAACACATGCTATTATGTTGTGATTTGCAATGTACTTGCACTATTATGTCACTTACAGTATAAAATATCTTTCATTTTTCTAGAAAAGTGCTTCAGAAAAGTCATATACATTAACAGAGAAACCTTGGCGCCAAGTAATAAGGAATCATGTTATAAAATAACTTTACAGAAGAAACACAATATGCTTCTTTTCTGTTATGCAGGGATATGCTGGTCTTATAACACCAGAACTATTCTGACATCTTTAGTGTGAGGTGTGTGAGGATCTCAAGATTATTTTCCAATTCAAAGACAGCAGATGAAAGTAGAATGGTTAAGTTATTGGATATTTAATATTGGAAATCCTATTGTGACTTCAATAGAATTAAACTTTTAATTAGCATCTTCAACCTATTCAATAGCAGCAGGCTACAATGTGTCTGTCCTAACATTAGGAGGACATGACCCCCTGCGAGCTTTTGCTTCAGGCATCTTCCATAAAATGCATGGATTTGGACAATGTCTAAATAATTGATATTTGGCTTACAAAGGCAGCATTTCAGAGGATGATTAATTGTGGGATTTCTCTTATCTGTATTTGGCATATGCAAGTGTAGCTTCATGAAAGTAATTCACCAACAAGCACCCAGTACTGTTAAGCAGAATGTAAGACTGGCATTAAACAGCAACTCTTCTTACAAAAATACAGTTTTGGTTCTGGGTTGGGATTTTTTTTTTGTTTTTTTGGGTGGTTTTTGTTTAGTAATAAAGACATGGTAGAGAAGAAAATGTAAAGAGAAAAAAGAAAAAGTGAGAAATATGAAAAGTCATGGAAATCATGGAAGACATTGCTTGGATAGTCATGCTGTTTTAAAATATTCATAAATGAGGAAGTTGTCTGTTTCATTTGCCATGCCTTATGTTTCATAGTGATTTTCATTCCTATGTGATCAAATTGTTTTCTTTAGATGACACAGAGCATCTGATTGAAAAAAGAAAAAGATAAAATAGATTTTAGGCTGTAATAGAAGTGAACCAGGATTATCTGCTTCTTTCAGATAACTGCCAGCTGACACTGTTTGTAATTACATAGAGGTCTGTATCTTGGAGCATTAGCTAGAATATTACAAGAAGCAGGACAGGGAAGAATATCACATAGCCAATTTAATAACTTTGTTCCATTTTTGTCCTCAAATAATACATATAACTTTTTTTCTTTCCTATGAGAAATCAGGAAAGGAAGGCAAGAGACCAGGATGGCTGAGTCAAGACCTGCTGGTCAAACTAAAGGGCAGGAAGGAAATGCACAGGCAGTGGAAGCAGAGACAGGTATCCTGGGAAGAGTATAGGGATGCTGCCCAGTTGTGCAGGGATGGAGTCAGGAACGTCAAGGCTAGGATGGAGCTGAACTTGGCAAGGGAAGCAAAGAATAATAAGAAGGGCTTCTACAGGTATGTCAGCCAGAAAAGGAAGGTCAAAAAAAGTGTACCCCCAGTGATGAACAAGAGTGGCAAAGTGGTAACAACGGATGAGGAGAAAGCTGAGGTACTCAACAATTTTTTGCCTCAGTCTTCATTGACAACCTCTTCCCACACCTCTCGAATGGATGGACCGCAAGGCAAGGACTGGGAGAACAAAGTCCTTCCCACTGTAAAATAAGATCAGGTTTGTGACCACCTGAGGAACTTCAACATATATAAGTCTATGGGACCTCACCAGATGCATCCCAGTGTCCTGAGGGAATTGGCTGTTATAGTTGCCAAGCCACTCTCCATAATATTAGAAAAGTCATGGCAGTCAGGTGAAGTCCCTTGTGAATAGAAAAAGGGAAACATTGCACTCATTTTTAAAAAGGGTAGAAAGGAAGACCCTGGGAGCTACCGACTTGTCAGCCTCACCTGTATGCCTGGGAAGATCATGGAACAGATCATTCTAGAACCTATGCTAAGGCACATGGAGGACAGAGAGGCAGTTCGAGACAGCCAGCATGGCTTGACCAAGGGCAAGTCTTGCCCAACCAACCAAATGGCCTTCTATGATGGAGTGACTACATCAGTGGGCAAGGGAAGAGCTACAGATGTCATCTACCTGGACTTCTGTAAGGCCTTTGGCATGGTCCCCCACAACATCCTTCTCTCTAAATTGGAGAGATATGGATTTGATTGGTGGACTGGTCAGCGGATGAGGAATTGGTTGGATGGTTGCATCCAGAGAGTAGAGATCAACGGCTCCATGTCCAGATGGAGACTGGTGACAAGTGGTGTCCATATTAGGACCAGTACTGTTTAATATCTTCATCAATATAGATATTGACATCGATATCATCAATATAGACAGTGTGATCGAGTGAACTCTCAGCAAGTTTGCAGATGACACCAAGATGAGTGGTGCGGTTGACAGGCCTGAGGGATGGGATTCCATCCAGAGGGACCTGGACAAGCTTGAGAAGTGGGCCCATGTGAACCTCAAGAGGTTCAACAAGACCGAGTGCAAGGTCCTGCACCTGGGTCGGGGCAATCCCCAGTATCAATACAGGCTGGGGATGAAGGGATTGAGAGGGGCCCTGCAGAGAAGGACTTGGGGGTACTGGTGGATGAAAAGCTGGACATGAGCCAACAATGTGCACTCGCAACCCAGAAAGCCAGTTGCATCCTGGGCTGCATCAAAAGAAATGTGTCCAGCAGGTTGAGAGACGTGATTCTGCCCCTCTATTCTGTTTTCGTGAGACCCCACCTGGAGTACTGCATCCAGCTCTGGAGCCCCCCAGCATAAGAAAAACATGGACCTGTTGGAATGGGTCCAGAGGAGGGCCACAAAAATGATCAGAGGGGTGGAACAACAGTCTTATGAAGAAAGGCTGAGAGTTGGGGTTGTTCAGCCTGGAGAACGGAAGACTCTGGGGAGACCTTATTGCAGTCTTTCAGCACTTAAAGGGGGACTATAAGAAAAATGGGGACAAACTTTTAGCAGGGCCTGTTGCAATAGGACAAGGGGTAATGGTTTTAAACTAAAGGAGGGTAGATTCAGACTAGATATAAGGAAGAAATTTTTTACAGTGAGGGTGGTGAAACACTGGAACGGGTTGCCCAGACAGGTGGTAGATGCCCCATCCCTGGAAACATTCAAGGTCAGGTTGGACAGGGCTCTGAGCAACCTGATCTTGTTGTAGATGTCCCTGCTCGTTGCAGGGACGTTGGACTAGATGACCTTTAAAGGTCCGTTCCATCCCAAACTATTCTATGATTCTATGATAATACGGCATTACCAGAATATATTCATTTGCAACCTTGCAAATACAGCTAACCTTTCTCTTAGATATTTAGAGATTCCTGTTTAATGATACTTGTAATATTACTTTTAGGGATTTGTTACATAATTATATCCATAACACTAAACAATTTAAGTTACCAATTTTCATATACTCTTTAGAAACATATTTCTATTAAGGCGGTTTTATGTGTACACACACACATATGCATATACACACATTTAGATTAAAAAAACCTCCACTTTTAGTCACTTAATGAAACATGCTTGGGAAATGAACAACGTATATGCAAATTACACGCAACAATTGCTAAGATTACAATTTTAATTTTAATTCTTTATGAGACAGATTTATTGTCAGTTCAATTTGCATTAAAATATTTTCATCTGCTGACATGGACTATGGTTAGATTCTGTTGTAGATTATGTTTCCATAAAGTTTCTGTTATTAAACATAACAATTTATATTTTGGGCTGTGTTTTTTGTTCTTGGCTTTGGGAACACTTAACTCCTGGATTGTTGTGTTTTTACCTTTTATATGTCTAAAATCTGGATTGACTCCTCATGTTCCAAACGTTATTTGAAAACTGACATTTCTGTCAGTTTCTAAAAAATTTTTAGCAAGCAGAAAATTATTTACTAAAGAATGTGTGCCGAACAGGATACTTTCTATATGATAAACATAATACTTTTAATAGGTAAAGTGATTTATTATTAAACTGAGGCCTTGGCTATCAAGAACTAAGAAATGGAACCCAATTGTCTTTTGAGCTTTCCATCCTCACGGGATGAACTTGCATATGGATGCAGGCAGGGGTTGTGCCTGTACTGTTGTTCTCTCCAGTTTTCTTAAAAAGTCACTGGGTCAATAAAGTCTTCTAGTCTTTACTTTCCTCCATAGTTTTTGGTGTTGATCAACTGCATGTCCTTTTTAGAGGAAAATTGCAAGAAAATTGAAAATCAAGGAAGTCTAATTTTTTGTTATATTGATGATGGTGAAATGAACAACTTGTTTGAATTTCCTATTCCTCAGTCAAGTGATCTTTTTTCTGTCATGTCAGTAATGTTGGTCTGCATATCATCTTTCTGGTATGCTGTGGAGAAAAGTTCTGAGCCCTTGCAAAATGATGAAGTTGCAAGTAATGAGTTGCTGGTAAGCAGACAGATTTAATTTAGGCAGCAATGGCTAGAAGTGAACAACTATGCTCTAGTTTTGTGACTTTTTTTCATGTCATAGACTCCTAATACTATTTTGGAAATTATGATCATAGGAAACCTCTAGCTTTCTTACTAAAAAAAGCATTGTAGTGTTCATTGCTGTTGGTGCTTATATAAGGCCTAATAGTACATTACAGAGAAAGGCTCAGAAATTAGAAAGCTGAAAAAACGGTCATAAGCAATTGTCTTATTATTTGACTTTTATTAAAAAATAAAAGAGGGGCTACAATTTTTTTGTTCACTGAAGTTAACCTTCAAGGATAGCTTTTCTCTCTTCTAAAAGATTAAAAAGTCTCTTAATTTAACATTAATACATTTGGTACTCTTCTTTCTTTATAAGATATTCTAAGGCAGCATTCTGTAATTTCTGTAACAGCAGCTGTATTCAAGGTGTAATTCTGGCTTTAAAGTTAGAACTATAGCAACATAGTCTTGGACTTTCATTTGTTTGAAATTGTTTCTAGAGATGAAATGCAATATGTGCTTTCATTTTGCGTTTGGATTTTTCTCTGCCATAGAATTCATTATTGAATCTAATGGAAGCTTAATTTTTTTTCATTGCAAGCAAATATATTTATCAGGGCATATGATGAATCTCATCTACTTCATAATATATAATTGCAAAGTATTAAAAATTTATGTTAAAAAAACCCACAAAAACAAAAACTTTTTTTGGAGGGATTGAAGAAGTACACCTTTTTTCCCTATTTATAGCGACTGCTGTTATTTTCTGAATTTAAGATTGAGCCACTTCATTCATACTAAAAATATAGTAGCATAATGTGGTCATATCACAGCTCCAGTCTCAGTCACTGCAACTTTTTTTTTTTTTTTTTTTTTAATAAACTGAGCATTCTGAGTTTTCAGTTGGGTATGGTCTGTTGGACCATTTAGTCTTCAGGTTTTATTCTTTATTTTCCTAGCTCAAAGTATCTCATTCAAGGTGTCCTCCTGGTATTCAGATTGTAAGATTTGCCTAGCTGTCTGTTGAAAATGTTACCTTCTCTGATTTGATAAATGGGTGTAGATATACGTCAGAGCTCTTCCTAGGGCACTCAATCTGCCTATCTGTACAAGCTTGTGAAATTCATGTTTCCAGCTTGGCTTTTCTCTAGCAGCTTAACTCAATTTTCATAATATGTTGTCATCTTTGCACAAAGTGGCAAGGAATGAAATTCATGTGTAAACTAAGTGTGTATCATCACGAGGTACTCATATATTACTTAATGGGGGCTATACAGTCATACCTTGAGAAGATCTTGGAGTGTTAAGAGCAGTACAGGGACAGTACTGTCTGTGTTAGGGGCTGGAATTAAAGCAGAATGCTTGATCACATATGAAATGCAAAGTATCTGGATTTACTCTACAAAGAAGTAATCAGAAGATCTGGAGAAAGAAAAGATCACCCCCACAGAAAACAGTCACTATAGTCAGGAAGTCCTTCCACATTGTGTTGTCTCCATCCAAGGTTTCTGTAGCAGCCATGAAGTCTGATTCCAGCTTCATCCACTTCCTCTCGGGCAGGAAAACACGCACCCCGAGCCAAATGCCTCCTCACGACTCACTTCCACAAGAAATATTGAGTCCCACCCAGGAAACAAATAGCTTGCCTGTCTCTGTTCCCAGCATCACAGAGGCTAAGGGTCCCCAGGCACACACAGCTGCAGGCTTACTGAGCTTCGGAGCGACTCAGGCGCCTGGATTGTTGAGCACTGGCTCCCTGAAGGGCTGTGTCTTCAGCTGGCTGACCCCAAAGCTGGCCGGCTCCATCATGTTGCACGTCTGTAGGGCTTGCCAGTTTCTCTGGGTTACTTACTTTGGGAACAGGCATTGAAATATCTATTTTGTGTGTTTTGTTGGTGTGAAAATAAAATATAAAGTCATATGTAGATTTTAACCACGTTTTTCCAGTAAAACCTGCAGAAACTGCTAACAAAAAATGTGTTCAGTGAGGTGGCTTCTTTTACTGAAAAACTTTGTTTCTATCTGTTAAGAAGATTCACTCATATTTATAAAACCCTTTTTCAAGGAATTATTTTCAGGTTTTCTTTGCTCACATCATTATAATTTAAGAAAAATGAAACTGACTTTCTTTAATATGAAGGTTTGTCTCCACTATTACTTCCCTAGAGTTTGGTTTTGAGTGTGTGATCAATCTATACCCATCCTGGAGAAAATGTAGAAGGAAATTCAACTGATAACGCAGAATAAAAATGTTTTTGGTGTTTATTAAAATTTAGCAAGGGCTTTTTTGATAGCAATCTTCTGCAATGTCTTTAAACATAAAACTATTCAACATAGAGTTTTTGTAGCAGCAATGCTGTTCGTGTGTTTTCCTGTGGTGATATTTGGATCCATAATGTTTTTTGACTATAAATTGTTGATAAGCTATTTTTCATGTTCTCAGAAATAACGATCTGTTTTATTTGAAGAGCAGTGTTTGTGCTTCTCTCAAAATAGTAGCTATCACTGTACTGAATTCAGATGTTCTGCACTGTAAGGGAAAATCCTATGTATCATCATTCATTATAGCACATGCATAAACCGTATTTAAGAGCTTGCACATCTTTGGCCATCATTTTTGTAACATTGCCTAAGTTACTCATTTATTCTATAGTTTGAAATACTGTGAAATACTGTAAAATTCTGTATTTAAGACACACATATATTGAATATCCATCTGGATATCACTGAAGTTTTGTGTTCTCCTCCTCAATTGCCTTTCCAGAATTATCCTGAAAGGATTTTTTTTATGTACAGCAATCTGAGAAGTTATTCACATCCACTTCTGCTGTGTAATAAATTTTCTTCTTTGCCTATACCTTTAAGCTAAACAATTAAAGCAGGAAGACCTTTACTGCTGCTTTCATTTTTGTTCCTTTTCATGTAACAACAGGATTTGGAGATTGGCCGTTTTGCTTTATGGAAGTGTTTCATAATCCCTTTTAAAACTAGAGACACGTGCCATTTTGTTCTATGTTCAAAACAAAATCAAAATAATTGTAACCTTAAAATCGTAACATAAGTACCCTCCCTTTTCTGATAATTAAATGAAATTAGGGTTAAAAAAACCCCACTGATTTAAAAGCCTAATTTGATCTCTCTATGATTTTTCTAATAAAAAGCTAAACATTTAGGAATGTTCAAAAGTCTATGGCTGAGAATGCTTTTCTTTCTATGCTGAACACCACCACTATGACCATTGCTGACACAACAAAGCACAATATTATCTTTTCCCCCAGGGAAAGACAAAAGTGTAATTAAAATGAGTTCATCCTAAGAACTCTCATGCTGTCATTAATGACCACAGGGAAGGCTAAATGATCATGTCAAGTTTGAAACTTGGTTCTTCAGAAAAAGTAATTGCAAAGATGTTTCCATTTTGCAACACCAGCATTACAAGGTGTTTAGGTATAAAGACATTTTGACAAATAAAAAACTTTGGCGCAGTATTTTTAGTATGCTTATTTGATTTTTTTTTCCTCTTGTACTTTTCAAAGTAGAGTGATCTCAAACCATTAGAAAACAGGTTGAAACTTCAAAGGACATTGTGCTAAAACTGTTTTGGTATCAGAAAGTAAAAGCATTTAACTTGAGCTCATGTAACTGTTTTGGACTAGCATGTTACCAACACAGAATGATGTGAGTGAAATTTAAACAATTGCTCTTTCACCTGCTAACTGCTACATTTTAGGTGAAATCCTGTTTCAAGCAAAATTGGTGTGATGTCTGCCAGTACTTTAAATAAGGCAAGGATTTTTTTTTTTTTCTTGACATCTTTAAAGAATTGTACTGGCAAAGGCTCTGGACTTGCAGTTAACTGAGCATGCATAAGATGCGGTATCCAGGCTGAGCACTCCTGAGAGTCAGGGGAGCTCTAAGCAAGTATGACACAGACCTGCACCTATAAACAGTTGCTGAATTAGGGTGGATGTTATTACTGTTGCTTCTTATAATGACATGCATGAGAGTAGTTTCTCATGTTAAACCCATCCACAGAATTCAGCAGAACAGATAAAAACTGAAGTTTCTGTATAATCATTCAAGTGTCCTGGGCATCATGGCATTCTCTGGGATGTTTTTTCTTTGACTTGCTGTTTATTTTCAACTCCGTATTAGCATGCTTTCATGTTTCTAAAATAAAACTTTGGGTTGCAAAGAAACAGAGTGAAAAAAATTATAATTAGGAAAAGACATTTTCACAACAAGAAAACGTGATGGAGGAAATCTTTCTAGCTGCAGAGGCTTAGACTGGAATGAACTTCTATAAAGGAATACGATGAGGAAAGAGTAGAAACTAAATTAGAGGGAAAAGAATGAGACTTTCAATGCCAGTGAAGTTGTCACAGAAATAAATGTACAGTGGATAAAAAACATATAAGCAAGTAAGCTTGCTATGTTTGTCATGTGGTAGTGGAAGATGAGATAGAGACAGGAAAGGGGTGTGTCTCTTTGCTGAGGAAGCTGAGTACTTCCAATGTGCATCCTGAGTTCGGAGGATTTTTTTCTGCTGAGTTAGAAGAGAGAACCACATGCAACTCCATTAGATAATTTCTGGCTGCCTACATCAGTAGAAGGCTGCTATTCATATTTCTTGCCCATTTTAAAAATTCCCCTAAAAGCCATGTACCATGTCTGTGACCTCCATCAAATATGTTGTTTGATGCAGTCCTGCACAAATCGTTTGCAAATCTCTAACATTATAGCAAACATCCAGACGTCTTTCCCTGACTTTAATACATAAATTTCAGTTTCTAAAATAGTGTATTTACTCATGACTCTATATGTCTGCTCACTTGTAGTCTCCCCAGTAGGGAGATTTTTGTAGAGCATGTTAAAAACAAAAAGCAAAAAAAACCCTCTCAGAACTTAAAGCAATATATTTGGCAACTAATTGAAGCATGTATATACAAATAGTACATGCTGCAAACTTTCTAGCTCTTGAAGAGCTCTTTTTTAAATTTCTTCACAAAAGGTTAGGATTTTGATTTCCTTGTATTGTAGATATCTATGCAGACAATTTTTTGAAGCACTGATTATTAGACAGCAGAAAGAGTTTGGTTTATCATTCTGTCATAAAAGCACTTTCTGAGCTGGTGAATACATTGGAGGGGAAGGAGGCATTTTGTATCGGAGTCTTTACTGCTAAGTATGGCAATGAAAACTAATAAAAAAATATCTTGAAATTTAACTGTGCAAGGATGCTTGACTTGCAAGACTTGTAAAAATTTTGGATTTTTATGACAATGATCAGTGTAGTAAATCATAACTCACCTACTAAGTGAAATACTAAGAGATCACTGGAATACTTTGTGATGTCTTCAGTTTGGGAGTTCTATACTAGACTGTGTGATGTGACTTAATGTATTTAACAAAATAATTATCATAGTATTTTCCATAATCTACTTTCTACATCTATTAGATGTCTCGTTTTAATATCTAATTCAATAATAGTTGCTGGGTGTTAAATTTCCAGAGAAGGTGCTGTAATAGCGGTAAGTAGTTATGTATATGTAGCCTTTGTGATTTATGATCAGATCTTAATACTAACCAGTTTCACTGGAGAAATGTTGTGTGCTTTCTGTACTTCAGTTCATGTGTGTTTGTGCATGCATATATATTAGCTTTTTTTTTCCTTTCTATTTTCACAGAAAGATGAAATATAGGTGCTTAGTGATTGTTTTCTTAGCTTTTCACACCAATGCACTTCATAAGCAGTAACTGCTGTTTTCCTTACTTGCTCAGCTGTTTTATTGACTAAAAAACTTAGGTAAGGATGATAAATTATCTAAAGCCCTTTACAACATTTTTCTCATCGCATGTGCTCTGCCAGTCATTGTCTTTTCAGACTATTTTTTCCTTCAAATTAACTACAGGTGTTTCCTAACTTAGATAGATATCCATATACTACAGTATATAGGCAATATCCAAAAACCATACTCAGCTTATGTGAAAGTTATCCCACATATTAAGTGTAACTCAGGGAAGAACTTGGTCTTGTACCTGAGACCATGTATTTATTAATGAAATCAGCATGCTCTTTTGAAATAGCATTCATATACATTCCTAATGCTATATACGCTGGAGAAATTAGATTTTTAGCCAGTTTTACTATCCAAAAAAGTGACAGCATCTAGGTCCAGGTGAGAATCTGGAGTAGTTCCTAGACTGGTTTCAGATATTACTTAAATCTTCCTGTGTTCTCTTTTTCTGTTGGCTATATGTAGTGTGTTTCTGAGGGAGCAGAAGAAAGGAGGATCATAGAATCATAGAATTATAGAATGGTTTGGGTTGGAAGGGACCTTTAAAGGTCATCTAGTCCAACGTCCCTGCAATGAGCAGGGACATCTACAACAAGATCAGGTTGCTCAGAGCCCTGTCCAACCTGACCTTGAACGTTTCCAGGGATGGGGCATCTACCACCTGTCTGGGCAACCTGTTCCAGTGCCTCACCACCCTCACAGTAAAGAATTTCTTCCGTATATATTATATCTCATATCCTTATACCATTGCCCCTCATCCTATCACTGCACTTTCTGATAAAGAGTCCATCCCCATCTTTCCTGTAGGCCCCCTTTAAGTACTAAAAGATTGCAATAAGGTCTCCCTGGAGCCTTCTCTAGGCTGCACAACCGCAAATCTCTCAGCCTGTCCTCACAGGCGATGTGCTCCAGCCCCCTGATCATCTTCATGGCCCTCCTCTTGACCTGCTCAAGCAGGTTCATGACTTTCTTATGCTGTGGGCTCCAGAGCTGAACACAGTAGTCCAGGTGGGGTCTCACCAGAGCGGAATGGAGGGAGAAAATCACCTCCCTCAACCTGCTGGCCATGCTTCTTTTGATGCAGCACAGGGTGCAGCTGGCTTTCTGGGCTGCTAGTGCACATTGCCAGCTCATATTCAGTTTTTCATCTACCAGCACCTCCAAGTCCTTCTCTGCAAGGCTGCTCTCTATCCATTCATTGCCCATCCTGTATCCATGTTTGGGATCGCTCCAACACAGGTGCAGGACCTTGTACTTGGCCTTGTTGGACCTCTTGAGGTTCACACAGGCCCACCTCTCCAGCCTGTCAAGGTCCCTCTGGGTGGCATCCCTACCCTCCAGAGTGTCAGCCGCACCACACAGCTTGGTGTCATCATCAAACTTGCTGAGGGTGCACTCAATCCCACTGTCCATGTCACCAACAAAGATGTTAAACAGTGCTGGTCCCAATACTGACCCCTGAAGAACGCCGTTCATTACTGATCTCCACTTGGACATCAAGCCATTGACTGCAACCCTGTGAGTGCATTCTCCTGGAGAAGCTGGCTGCTCATGGCTTGGATGGGTGCACTCTGCGCTGGGTTAAAAACTGGCTGGACAGCTGAGCCCAGAGAGTGGTGGTGAATGCAGTCAAATCCAGTTGGCGGCCAGTCACAAGTGGTGTTCCCCAGGGCTCAGTATTGGGGCCGGTCCTGTTCCATATCTTCATTGATGACCTGGAGGAGGGGATTGAGTGCACCCTCAATAAGTTTGCAGATGACACCAAGTTGGGTGGAAGTGTCGATCTGCTGGAGGGTAGGAAGGCCCTGCAGAGGGACGTGGACAGGCTGGATCGTTGGGCTGGGGCCAACTGTATGAGATTCAACAAGGCTAAGTGCCGGGTCCTGCACTTGGGTCACAACAACCCCAAGCAACGCTACAGGCTTGGGGAGGAGTGGCTGGAGAGCTGTCTGGCTGAAGAGGACCTGGGGGTGTTGGTTGACAGCTGCCTAAACACGAGCCAGCAGTGTGCCCAGGTGGCCAAGAGGGCCAATGGCATCCTGGCTTGTATCAGGAATAGTGTGGCCAGCAGGACCAGGGAGGTGATAGTGCCCCTGTACTCGGTACTGGTGAGGCTGCACCTCAAGTACTGTGTTCAGTTTTGGGATGCTTACTACAAGAAGGACATTGAGGTGCTGGAGCATGTCCAAAGAAGGGCAAGAAAGCTGGTGAAGGGTCTAGAAAACAAGTTTTACGAAGAGCGGCTGAGGGAGCTGGGGTTGTTTAGTCTGGAGAAGAGGAGGCTGAGGGGTGACCTTATTGCTCTCTCCAACTACCTGCAAGGAGGTTGTAGTGAGGTGGGGGTCAGTCTCTTCTCCCTAGTAACAAGCGACAGGACGAGAGGAAACGGCCTCAAGCTGCGCCAGGGGAAGTTTAGGTTGGATATTAGGCAAAAATTCTTCACTGAAAGGGTAGTCAGTCCCTGGAACAGGCTGCCCAGGGAAGTGGTTGAGTCTCCATCCCTGGAGGTATTTAAAAGACGGGTAGACGTGGTGCTTGAGGACATGGTTTAGTGGTGGACTTGGCAGTGCTAGGTTAAAGGTTGGACTTGATGATCTTTCCAGCCTTATTGATTCTATGATTCTATGGTTCTCTGATTCTATGATTCTATGATCCAACCAATTCTTTATCCACCAAGTGGTCCATCTGTCATGTCTCTCCAATTTAGAGACAAGAATGTCATGTGGGACAGTGTCAAATGCTTTGCACAAGTCCAGGTATATGACAACTGTTGCTCTTCCCTTATCCACCAACACTGTAACCCCATTGTAAAAGGCCACCAAATTTGTCAGGCACGATTTGCCCTTAGTGAAGCCATGTTGGCTGTCACCAGTCACCTCCTTATTTTCTATGTGCCTTAGCATAGTTTCCAGGACGATCTACTCGATAATTTTGCCAGGCACAGAGGTGTGACTGAGTGGCCTGTAGTTCCCTGGGTCTTCCTTTTTTCTCTTTTTAAAAATGGGGATTATGTTTCCCCTTTTCCAGTCAGTGGGAACTTCACCGGACTGCCTCATCTTTTCAAATATGATGGAGAGAGTTGTTTAGCAACTTCATCCACCACTTCCCTCAGGACCCTCAGATGCATCTCATCAGGTCCCATGGACTTGTGCGCCTTCAGGTTCCTTAGATGGTCTTGAACCTGGTCTTCTACAGATGAATGGACACAAGTAACAAAAGCTAGGTTGAAAGTTCTCTGAATTGCAGCTGAATTGCATGACGTATAAAATTTATTATCATATCTTTTTGTTGATTTTATTTTTTAAATTACTAATGAGGATATTTACTTTATCAAAATGTATCAGCAAAAGTATTGAATTTAAATAAAGACCCCACTGAAACTAATTTTCTTAAGTAGCTTATTTTGTCTTTTTCATTTTTTAAAACTATAGGAAGTCTCACCAAGGCAGTCTGTGAGGGGAACACTCTTTTCCACTGTGGATATAATTCTTCATTTCAGAGGAAGAAAAACAAAACCAAGAAAGCTTTAGTTCAATTTATAATTGTGAAATTACATCTAAACACAATTTTTAAATCTAAATTAAAAAATCAAAGCAAAGCAAGAAGTAAATATTTGTCTGAAGCTCCTTAAAATGTGTGATGATGGCATGCACTAGGTGTACTGAGTGTAATAGAAAAAGAGGAACAAATGAGCTGGTAACTGATGCAGAGTAATACTCTTTAAAACAGATCCCCTGTGACCTCAGCAATTTAAAAAATTGGGAAACTATTATTGATGGTTAAGGAATATCAATAAGAAGCACTCAGAAATAATGAAATAAAGATTAAAAGTGGTGTAGGAAACCACACTGGCTTTGGCAATCTAACTGCAGAGTGCAGAGGTGTCACTTAATATCTAATCCAACAAAACTGATGCCAGTGGGAGTTTGCTGTGAAGTTCAATGAATATAAAATAAAATTCTGACTAGATCAGTTTAAAATGATGACTTCATTTTCCTTTTCCTGACTTTCTCTTCTTTAAACATTTTCTGTTTTGAAAACTGAACTGTGACTCCTTAAGCAGAAACATCATACTGTCCCCTGTATTTCAAGAGGTCACCTTTGCATTTCATTAGTTTTCAAAAATGTTGCGTGAAACTTTGTATTTAAGTTATATGGATGGATGCCCAGCATATTCTAAAAACATAAAGCTTGCTACAAAAAACCATGCATTCAGCAGGTTTTTATAGTTTAAGAAAATGCATTGGTCATTTTCAAATTTGGCAAAAGATGTAAATCAAATGCTGTTAGAACAGGCTTAAAAATGTATATCAATTTAGACCCATGTGACAACTTGCATCATTTCATAATATTAAGCTTGACCAGAATATACCCCACTCTAACTCCTGCAATTAAATGACAGCTTATTCCCAACTGAAGTTAGCAAAAGAGAGGGCATTTAAGATTTAAGTGTTTATTGCTGCCTTACAGTTGCAGCAGTACAAATTACATATGAATCTCTCTCTTAAAATATTCTTTCTTGGCAAAAAGTGGTAGTACCCTCCATATTTATATTCTATTCATAATAAGAAAATAGTAATCCTTTCTGGACACGAGAAGGCTTGTAGCTGAGCATGCTTAGGAATCTAAATCAGTGATGTTTAGGAATTAGTTCTTAAAGTTCACTTAATTATGAAAGCCATAAAGAGCAAAGACCAACTGTTACTCCAAATACGTGGTAATACAAAACAGATGCTATAGTACCAGAGAGGGCTATGCTTCAAATTCATTTTAATTACTCTTGAGTGCACCTTCTAATGATAGATCTTGTTTTCTGCTCCTCATTCTGAGTAGAAGCCATACCACCTAGCCGCTTTTGAATGCATCATTAAACTGAAATCTTGCTACTTGTAAAACCCATTAGCCTGAGGCGAGATCAGCTTTGGCCCATGAGCCTTCAAAAAATAAATGTGTGATGAAACAGTTTTTCAACAACCAACCAACCACAAGATTTTCTCACGTAAAGTGTTGTTTATTCATTCATCCCAAGTTATATGACCTATGGAACAAAGAGATTAAAACCAAAAAGCACAGAATACTTAGAAGCCTTACCTAAACTGAGATCCTTCCTTGCCTGCTTTTGACAGTTCCTTTTAGCCCAATTAACCTCATCTCTTCTGTGGATAGATTGACTTTGTCTTGCAGTGGGCTGTTTGTAACTCAGTCCTAGTGCACTTTTCTTTTGTTCCACTGCTTTCCAGACTGGTATCTTTATGGTTGTAGTGTTTCTTTCCATTTGAGTAAAATTTACCACCTGAGCAGGTGTCAGGCTAAGGTTTCTTTAATTGTCCTTCATGAAACAATGTGGGGAATGACATCTCTGACATTGCTTTGCCTTTTTCTTACTTTCCTCATTTGATTCAGCTTTCTATATTCAAGCAGGGTGGTAACATATAAGTAGATATATGCATGTAACATTCATATTATCATATGCTCCACGTTGTAAATCTCTACAGAAGCATTTCAGGCTTTTCCTAGATATTTGAGTTATTTAGGTTAAAAATAAAAGGAAACTAGGTCAAGAACATCTGAATTTAAATAACTGAAATTATATATCCAGCTAATAATGAAAAATGACTGTTGACATCAGTGGAACTGCTATTACTGCTATTGTTAGGGGGCATCTCTTTCCCTGTCAGGATTAATATTCCTGTTTCACAGGAGAAAACTTCTAAAATATAATAACTTTTCTTAAAAGATATAAATATATTGATTGATGAAGGAATAAATGGAGTTTATTTTTTATGAACCCAAAGTGATATGATATGTTGGGGTTTTTTTACACCAAAGTCACTTAATTCTCATATGCATCATAATTAAATTATTATGATATTTAGAATTGCATGGAAGAATAAAAAGTCTTAATAAAATATGAAATGTTTAAGATAGAGCTGATATTTTATTTTTTTTAATGTTGCAGTGGTATTTGACAAAGAACTAGATTCAGAGATAAATTTTTTTTTAAAAGAAAACATGAGTATAAACAAAAAGGAAACCCAAATCATCAAAACAAATCTTCAGAGTATCACAAAATCAAATGCAAATTTTGCTGATTGGGGGAAACTGTGTTTATACATATGTAAGCAAATGTAATGTATTTATGCTGGTCTTCATGCTATCTTACACAACTATTTCAATTTTATTCTAGCATTGGAATCCAGTGTATCTCCCATAACTCATTGTAAATCAAGAGATGTTTGTCCATCTGGGAAACAATTGTTCACAGCTGTTTTCTGAACTGCAACTCCCATGAGCCATAGCAATAACATCACAAACCCAATATTTCTGCTTTTCCCTTTATTCACAGAAAGGAATACATTTTCTGTGGAGCAGATGAAAGGAAAGTGGAACCATCCTTTGACAATAACTAATAACTAATAACTAATTTCATCATGTTGTAAAGAAAGGAGATAGGGCTTTCAGTTATGAAAGTGGCATTGTGTTTAGCTCCTCTGACTTTCTCAGATATGAATTGATTTCTAGGGAAACCATGCTGAATGCATTTGCAACAGAAGACTGAAACATGAGTCAGCAGACATTACTTCAAGGAATACACTATTGGAACATATATTCTAGCAGCTAACATGTCAATAGTATATTGCAAGCTCACAGTTGTCTTCAGTGGGATGACGGCAGTCATTTTTGCTGTTTCTAGGTCACAGATTGTTCTCATTTATGTGAGGTAGAACAATGTCCTGGGAGACGCTTTGACAGACTGACTTGGCAAGGTACTCCATGGCATGGCCTGTCAAAATCAGCACAGTCCTTGTAGGGCATGAAGGAGGGGAAGCCGAGGATTTCCATGTGTCTTCACTTGGCTGCTCAGAGCTGTTTCATGTTCTGTGTTAGAATTAACTACCCTTGGGTAACTCAGGCCTCTGAAAAGTACAGCACTTGATTCCCACTACCTCTTACCAGAATTTCTACATTCCCACACTTAGGAGCTTCCCAAAGGGTGACTTAAGAAACCATTTTGTCACTGCAGGGGCACCAAGGCACCCAAAATGTAAGAGGGAAAATGTGGAATGTAAAGATACCTTTGTTCTCCCTCCCTCCATCCTTCAATTTCTTGAAGGGAAGGACAGAAATCTGTGTGAATTAACCTTTTCTTCAACTTAAATATGCCTTTTGCTACTTGTCAAGAGAAGTATTTGAGTGAGAATTGATAATAAATGAGGAAGTCTATGCATAAATCAAAAAAATTCAAAAACATTAATAAAAATGATTAGGAAATATGCTAATTTACTTAAGTACAAAATCAGGGTTGTCCTGGCACTATATATAATGATTATATGCTTGCATTTTACATAAAAGTATCACTGCTTTAACCCTCTCTATTTTTAATAGCTGATGATCTCACAGTAACTTTCTAGCCAGGAGGACTGTGTGATGTTTCTACCTAAGGGAGTACATTAGTTACTTGTTTCAGGTCCAGTGAGGAGGAGGAGGAGGAGAAGGAGGACCATGATGTCCCTAGAGAAGACCTGGCATGACTGGAACAAGGCTCTGTTTCCAGAACTGAGCCACACTCTCTAATCCCCATGGCACCAGCCTTCCTGTGCCCGGGCGCAGGCAGTGAATGTGCAGCTGTGAATACCGGCAGATGGAGTCTGCTTTCATCAGTCTAGCCAGAGCCTGTATGTCAGTGAAGAGAAATTATACTAGAATGGAGGCTTAAAATGAGAGGAGATACATAATTAAAAAGTTGAGACTCCTTATCATCATGTCATTTTAACCTTGTTCCATTAGCAAAAATAAAATAAGTCACTCAAGAGCAACTGTATTTGAAAGAGTCTATTTTAAACTCATGCGGAAAATTTCCTGTGAGTTTATAATAAGCTGTACTGGGTTTTACTGACATTAACTTTTTGTCACTATGCTTTCTGTACTGATATATTGTGATAATTCCTTGTATATTAAGTTAGAGAATTACACTTCACATTCCTTCAAGTTTATGTTAATGTAAATATATTCAACAAGTTAATGAATATCCTATTTCCATTTTGGCTTTTCCTTTTATATTCCAAATCATTGCAGGCATTTAAACAAATTACTTACTGCCCTACAGACACACTAGAGGCGATTAAAACAATTGAATAACTTCTTGGAACAGTATGAAAGTCTTTCCTGCTTTCACACATGGCTCTCAGTAGGAGAAGATGTACAGCTTGTTAGCAAAGAGACAGAGCTAGTGTTTGTTGCAGTCGGGACCAGGGAGCTCATTGCAGTGCTATGAAACTGTAAATGTCAGATCTCGGTTTAGTTGTGGCTATTACATGTCTGTATAAATATTTTCAGCTATTACATTTCTGTATAAATATTTTCAGGGTGGAAATTCTAGTGAATCATGTTTGTAGGCTATGCTAAAAGGCCCTGAGTTATGTCATAAATGAGGGGGAAAACGGTGCTATATCTCACAATGTGAACATTCTCCAACAGCTCTGCTCCTCTGATGGAAACAACTGTAGGTTAGTTTTCAGAAACAAGGTAGGTATACACAGAACCCTTCTCTTAGTGCTGACATGGTCTTCAGTGATGATAAATACTATAATGTATAATACTATAATGTCCTGTGAGGTGCTCCTACAGTACCTATATAATTCAACAAAAAAATAGGGCTAAAAGATTTGATATTTAAAGGTCAGTAGAAGATTTATGCTCTGAACCTTGGGAGAGGCGGGCAGAGTAGTTTGATTTTGGATATCACACAAGAGGGTAAGCTTGAGTGGCTGTATGATCAACATTTTATTCAACTTCTTCAGAAGTCCCTTTCTTCTTGAAAATTCTACTGATAAATAAAAGCTAGTCTTCCTGACAGGTAATTTCACACAGCCCAGTGAAGGTACCACAACAAAAAAAAAAAAAAAAAAAAAAAAGACAGAAGGAAAAGAGTAGACCAAATGTTCATTCTGGATCCTAAGATGACAGGGCATCAGAAGTTCCAATGCTCTGTCATTGGGTTAAAACAGACTGTTGGATTTCTTTCAAACCACTTTCTAATTTCATTAAAGTAAATTGCATGCTTTGTATTTCTGATGCAGCCAGCCATTGTTACAGTAGTATAATATAAATCCTTTAAGCCATTGATGACATTTTTCTGGTGCCATCTTAAAAAATGTTTTAGTTAATCACCTTCTACTTCTCTAAGACAAGTGTGGAAGGTTGGCTGTATTTGGGAGAATGAAGGAAGTGAAAGTGACTGAGTAACTTCAGTGAAAGTTACCCTCTTCCATCATTTTGAAGAAAGTTCTCTGAAGTTGTCTAGACCCTGCTGTAAATATATGAATCTTCTGTGCTTTATTTTGAAAATCTTGTCTCTAGTTTTTCCTAAATTGAAATTCTCAAATTTTGCAAGAAAAAAATTTTCTTCAGATAAGGTCTGACTCATGGAACACCTAAATATAGTTTAGGTAAGGCAAAATTTGCTATCAGAAGTAACATAACAAACAAACAAACAAAAATTACCAAGTTTTCCTGATTGTCAGGTAGGATAACCAGTTTTTCCTTATTGCTTGAAATAGTTACAAAGCTATTTGTCAGTTTACAGCTGACTTCAGTGGTTTGGAGGGCATCAAATTTTTTAGCACCTTCTCTATCTTAAAAATCATAAAACAGTCCTCTTGTATAATTCAAATAACTTTGCCTGTAAGCTATTCTGCCTGGTTAATTTTATCAAAAATCTTGTGGCTAGTAACAGTTATTGAAAAAAAAAATCTTCAGATTAACTACTGAAGTTAGATTATTTGTCATTGAAGAGGAAAAATTTTTGCTTGTCAAATATTTTGGTCAAAGAACAAAAAAGCATGAACTCTGCTTCTTGACTAGAGAGAAACAGTCAAAACTGTTTAAGAATATTAGGGACTAACCAGTAGCCAGATATAATGTTGTGGAGTACAGGTACAGTGAAACAATGATCTCAACACTTCAATGCACTGGCACCAGGCTTTCCACCTTATTTCAGAGTTAAGAAAAGCAGTTTCAGATATTTATGGTGCCATCATGTGGAAACTTCTGAGCATTGAAAAGGTTGAATTAGAAGAGCTTGATTAGAAGAAGAAAAGGAAAGTTGGCCCCCAAACTAGTGCTAGTAAGCTTGAGCTATGAACAGGTGCTTGAACTTAAGAAATTATAGCTCATTTCTGAGTTGCCAAACTTCTGATCTGCTTGCCTTCCTTAGGTAGCATCTCATGGCAGTCACACAATCCACCAGGACTTAAGTATTTTACTTAAAAAAAAAAGAATTGCCTGTGAGTATTTTCTCAAATGGGAAAGAATGTAATTCTGTCTTAGCCTAACATAGCTGAAGAAAAATAATGAATGAAAGCTAATTTTCACTCCTTGACATATATAAATGTCAATGTCAATGTAAATATAAATATAAAAATATTTTCTTTAAAGCCTTAGTGCTTTCCCCTGGCCAAAGCAGTCTTGGGTTAAGGTTATGCAGCAACATACAGGCTGGAAGGTTTTCTGCAAGTATATTAAAAAAGACTAGATCAAATTTTCAAATTTTGTATGGGTGGAGGGAGACCGTTATGCTCTTTTGTACATGATCTTAAAAATTAGAAAAACATTTGTCTGATAGTAATTTTTATGTCTTTTTTTTTTCCATTTTTTCAAGGAAAAGACCATTTAATCCACCTAGAGAGAGACTGAAGTAGGTCACTTCCTTTTTTTCCATAGATTGAAGATGGGACATTATAATAGTTCCAGAACACCTTTTAATTCTGTTGGCCTGCACAGATGGCTGTGATTCATCGTGAGAGCCTATTTATGCTCTTTTATTTAGCTGCGTAGGACAAGTTGTTCTTTAACAGTTCTTTTATGAGAACCCCTTTGGATATCTCTATGCATGCAGAATGGCACATCATTTCCTAGACCTTTTTTTTTTTCCCCCTGGGGAAAAGGAAAAGTTGAGCCCCTTAAATCTGCAGTAGAAGTTTTCTCAGTTTTCTGGTAAGAGCATTTCATTGTCCTAGTCTTTCTTTATGGAACATAGTACTCAATCTTCTGCTATTTACAATGAAGAAACCTCTCAGTTGCTACAACTGATGTCTCAACAGCTGGTTATCATCTTTTTAGATCTGTGTATGAGATAATTTGGTTTTGAGGATAACAAGTTGTCCTTCCATTTGCAGGCTGGGTTCGAGAGTAGGGATTTTTGTTGTTAAAGTGTGCCCACAAGAAGTTTATACAGGGAGTATAAATGTGGGGGGTTTTCTTCCCTATAGCACACTTACACTTCTGTTAAAAAGAAACCTCTTACACAGATTAATCTGGATAATTTCTAGGCATGTATCTTACGATTCCACATTATTGTGGAAAAGAAAGCCCTGTTTTTATCACTAAAATTTGAATTTACCCACATTGATTTTAAGAGTGGTCAGTTATTTAGTTTATGGATATAGCATGGAAAATTCAGTTATTTAGATTTAGCCTGTGTGCAAAATTTAGTTAACTTTAAACAGACTAGCAGGAGGTGAAGATTTATGTAAGAGGATGACAGGTGAGAATTTTGTCTCTCTGAATTTTATATAGAATTTTGATGGAGTGATAGATAGGCCTCGAGTGGACTTTACAGGTATTTCTGTATGTGTATATCTATCTCTTACTGCAAACATATGTTTTGCATCACCAATCTCTTTTTTTCTCCTGGGTTTTAATTTTGAAAGTCATAGCCAGAATGCTGAGATAAGCTGTACTATGGTATGTCGTATTAGAAAATCGTTGGTGCCTTGTGAAGGGAGCCTAGGAAAGGGAGGAATTGCATACAGGCAAAAATAAATGCAGTAGATAAATTGCAAAGTAAACTAGCTAGGAAAGTACAAATGATCAGGAAAAGAAAGCAAAATATATGAATTGAATAAACCCAACAAGTTTGTTTATTTGGAAAGGATCCTTTACAAGCAGGTAACAAGTTATAACTAGGCTACATCTTAAAATCTTAAACGTGCTACTTTTTTTCCCCAGTACATATTATTCTTACATAAAAAGAGAAATTATCATTGAGTCCAGTGGGCCTCTTAGAAATTACATAGAAATTTTATTGTAACATTACATCTTAGCCTTGGGTAACAAGAAAAATTGGGAATCTGGGGAATTGTAGTAGAGATATTTACTGAGCTGTGTGACTTTATGGTTTGCAGGGTTAGCATTCTGATAAAAATGCAGGATTTGTAATGGAAGGCTTTGTAGTCAGCTGAAATGGAGAATGCACTATAAACATTGTGTTTTCTGGCAGTCTGAGACTTAAGGAGGGAACCCAGTTACAAGTGCAATGATGAGACACCTCCAAACCTTTCTGAAAATATCCAGTCAAATTTCAGTTCAAGTCAATGTCTCTTTCAAACTATAGAAGAAAGATTTAGTAGCTCTCTTGATGTTATCTTGAAGCTAATAGAGTTCTTGAAGAAATACAGGGGGGAGGAGGGAAGATTCACTTTTTTCAGGAAATTAAGATTAATTTCCTAGAAGGTTGCAGATGCTAAATTATGATTATTTTATCAGTGCTTTTGATTATAGTTGTGAACAACTGCTGGTGGTAAAGCTCATAATCTAAATGTTTTATAAACCATCAGCTTTACTGAATGTGGATAGACAAACAGGATCAAAATTGGGAGAGAAAGGTGTTAAAGAGTTGTTCAAACATTACTGTTACATTTTGATATTTATATTGCACTAGTACGTCCACAGTTACAGGTAACTGTGGCATGAACATGTACACAAAGAGATGGTCGTGGCCACAAGGTTGAAAGTCCAAAATATGACAGCAGCATGTTAATAATAGAAAAGATAGGAGGAGAGCAAAGAAAAAGTTAAACAAGTCTGATTGGTATGACAGATTACAAAGAAGGTAAATTAATAGTCTTATATAGGTCAAGAAGGTTTGCAGACTTCACAGCTTAAAAAAAAAAAAAAAAAAAAGAAAAGTTTTACACATTCCAGAATATCTATTTCAGACTTTCTCTTTTTTTGAGGGGAAGGAAAAAGAGAAAAAAACAAACAAACAAAAAACCCAAACGACCCAACTTGTTAAGTACATAAGCTAAAAAAATACCTACTTAAAAAAAGATTTATAGTTCAAATGAAAATTGAAACCGAGCAGCTTGCCAGGAGCTAACAGAAAGGTATATTACAGTCATAACTGATGAAAGAAAGTACATAATTGCTGCTGAAGGATATGAGACTATTCTAGGCTCAGAGTACAAAGAGGTCAGAGATTATAGAAATACATACTGTGATAAGCAGAAATTTTTACAACACCGATGCTCTTGATAAGGGATATATAACAGTAAAATCTACTTGTGAAGTAAGATATTGCTGAGCCTGAGTACGTGTCTTATATCAAATGATCACAGTAAGAGCCAATAACTGATGTGGGTTTTTCCCCTTCCTGTAAGGCACATCAAGGAAGAAGCTGAAATATTAGTGAGTGGGGGTGTCTTGCATTATTGTTATTATAACTACTCTTGTTTACTTATGCGGCACAGTGTAAGTGCATGAGTGTGTTTTCTGACAGCACAGATTATGTACAGCTTGACTTGCAGAAACAGATCATCTCTGTGGGTAAGAAAAGAGCAATAAGGCAGCTTTTATCTAACATTATTTTTCAGTTGGAAACCAGTTCTAGGTCAAATTTACAAACCCAGTTGAGTACTGAGACCTGTAGACTGATTTTGTACATTACTGGAAATTAAGGAGTGAGACAATAGAATTTATTAAAAAAAAAAGAAATCCGTGTTACACAACATTTCTTTCAGTGCCATTCTTTTTAGCTGGGCTTTCTTTTCACAGAAATACCATTTTATAGGCATTCCATCCTTATTGGAGTGATAGTTCTCATCTGTATACCCTAAATAAAAAAAAAAAATTCTCAGGTTTGACAGAGGGGGATTTAAAAGGAGTACTCTATTCTTCCAAATTCTCTACTTGTGTTCTTATCATAAAGCAACATTTCATTTTGTCTTTTGGGGTTTTAGTTCTTTTGTTAAATCTCAGGAGGCTGTTACCAAGTTACAAGTGTCTTCCCATATTTGTCATAATAAAAAGAGTATCAAAAGCAATGAGAATTTTAAGGAATTTTGTAACATTGTTCATGGATGAAAGTATGATAAGTCATAATCGTAGTATTACTACAGTGTCTGGTACAGCCCAGAATCTGGCAGTGGTCAGCACTGTACATGTGCTCATAGAGGCACTGCCCCAGCCCTAAATACCTTGCAAATCACATGGAACAAAATGAAACAAAGCTATGAGAAGGATTTTCAATATGAAGAACTGATGAAGGGAAGAATTTGCTAAAGGTTGCAAATTAAGCTTGTAGTAGTTGGACTCTACTGAATGCCACCAGTGACATCCTTCTCAAGGTAATAAGACCAAAAGTACCTTTGCTATTCATTTTACTTACCATGTAAAGTAAGTACTCACCATAAAATACGAAAATTTTTATCTCTGCCCCAACCTTGAGGTGCCTGATGTTATGTGATTTAATTTTATATTGCCTCACAGCAAGGGACTAATTGTGAATTTTCCTTATGTGAATGTAGTTTCAGTAATCAGATAATTAATTCTACAAATATATTCTCCAATAATCTTGAAAGAATTCGTTTCACCTTTGAGTTTCTTTCTTTATGTGCCAGTAACATTACATAATCGAAATCAGCAAAATAGTGTACCTAGCATGAAGGAACTCCTCTGCTTTGTGTTTACCTCCTGTAGTGAATCCTATTATAAAGCTGTCAGTTACTCCCTTCCTGTGGCATAAAGAAACCTTTTCTGACTCAGCAGGATCAAGAGATCCTCTGTTTTTTTTCAGGCTCAGGACTGACTAATGCCTGTCCTAGATCTCGCAATAATGTGAACTGATGAGGGGAAAACAATCAACATTTAGAAGAGAAAAAGCAAAATAGTTTGGTAATAGGATGCTTTCTAACAGATGCAGAGAGCTTGGTATTGTTAACATAAATGGGGGGAGAAGATATATTGATATTAATGCAAATGAGAAGTTCAAAGATACATGATAAATATTATTTATCCAGAAGATGTTTGCAGGCCATCTGTAGGTTTCATGTGTGACTATTCTAGCAATACAGCTAGACCTTCACTGTCTGATATTTCAGTCTTTACATTGAAAGGTGTCATTTGAGTGAAGAGGGGAAAAACAACTGGAAAAATGTTAAGAGACTGATCTTATATGTACACACATATAAGAAGGATTGTCCTGTATAAAATCATTTGTGGTTTTCCCATATGTGTGTAGAAAATGGAACGTAAATTAAATCTTTATCCATTATGACAATGTTTTGTTTTCCTCTTTAATTTGTATGGCTGTGAAGATGCATGATTATGCTTGCCTAAAAATAAATGAGAGCTTTCATAGACAGGAATTTTTCTATTAAAAGATTATCAATGAACTAGTATCAAGTCCTGTTACACAAGCTGCCTTTAATTTACACTGGATTTTCAAGGAATCACTTAAGGCAAGGCATTGCCAGCTGGAAGTACTTTTTGATGTAACTTCCTATTCACTCTTACAGTCATTCTTTTTATTCTAGATTGTATCTCACAATATTATACCAATATTATAACTGAAAAATCTAGTTGCAACAATTAGCACCAGAAATGCTGCATACATAACATGTACTTTTATTTGTATAGATTGTTGCATACTTTCTTAAAGTTAATTGTACAAACAATTTTAACCCTGCTTAAAAGTGTATTTTGGCAAAAGCTCTAAGAGCTGTCAGTGCTTTGGAAAAAATCCTTTTGAGTAATCTATCCTTCCTGTTCTCTTACAGGATGTATAAAATCTCTTATCCTTATTTCCATCTTCTGCTTTACTCTGCTGAAAACATAATGCTTGTGTTTCTCTTCATTCTTTAGGAAGTTACTTACATCTGGAGGCTGACAAGTTAAGCAAGTCAGCTAAGGCTAAGCTCAGATCAACAGATCTAAAGGAACTATAAAGCGTGGCTATGTGCCCCCAGCCTAAGCTAGCATTTTTGATTTTAAATATGTATTACAAGAAACATCAGAGTCATCTGATGATGTCATTACTCTAAGTTTTAATCCTAGTCACAGGAGTTATCCATAGATAAATCATACCTGGTAAGAGTTCAGTCACCTATCTTCTTAGCTTGAGTTAATTCTTTCTCTGTTTTCAACTTTACCAAAAGATGTGACCAATAATCAATAGCTCTGCTTAAAGTGGTATGTTGTTATTACTGAGAGTAATAAATGAGGGGAGCAATCACTCCAGACTCAACTGATCTGCTTGTAACCTCTGTGCTTCTGCTTAGAATAAGTGCAAAGCACTTCATGTCAGCATACTATAGCAGTTATCCTGACTAGCATATTGAAAACAAAGATTCAAGTGATCTGTGCTGAGAACAGGTTCAGAAAACAAGAAACCTTCACAACTCCTTGTAAACTTAGCCTTTTGCAGTGAACTTCATTTCCCAGAAAGAGCATCTTGCTGAAGATTTGCATGTTGTATTGATATTAGTATAAAATAGGTTAAAGAGAAGCTTTATGCATAATTTAAATTACTCTCTTAGAGAAAATGTAACCAAACTGATGGAGAGAGAAATATCTATACATGGTGGCAAAGAAATATCTACTGTAGCTACTTACCTGAAATATGTTTTCCCAGTGGTCCAATTAACTGTATAATGTGGCACTAAGACTCAATATTTTTCCCCATCAGAAAACAAGTTTTTATGCATTGAATTATACAGTGACCTTGTTTATATCATAAACTCCAAAATAAGGTGACAATTCTGTCATGTATTTAATGTAAAACATTTCAAAGAAGAAACTTATGCTATGAAATAAAGCAGAGGCTTTTAGATAATGTATATTGCATGTTTGGTGTTTTTGAAAAGTAACTAATAATGTGTTACTTTTCTTGAACTCACATATTTGAGGGAAAATACTTCAGTGAAAAGGCTATAAAGTGCAAATGGAAAATTAATTTGTTTTGCAGATATCTATTTTTGGAAAGCAGAGCAGCCTATGCAATTACTTCTCTCTAAATAAAATGCAAAAAGCCTGCCATCTCTATGGAATGTTATATGATTTCCAGCAGTCGTTTGTTTTTTGGCAGCATGAATGCCTGAGTGCAGCAAAATAAACAAAAAACCTTTTTTGTTATGGCTAAGTACTTTAGTAATCATGTAAGACCAATTCATGTTAGTATTTCAGAACGGAGTTTTTTCTCTGTACTCAGAATCAGTGGCATTTGAATAGGTTGGGAGGCAGACTAGGATACTGGAAAGTTTCACGAAAGACTCATCAGCAAATTATCTGGCATCACTTTTGTGGAACAGCTATAGGAAATGCACTTTGGGGTCCTGGTCAAGTCAATTACATCATTTTTTTCTTTTGATGTCAGGTTGCTTAAAACTAGACCTTGTAGCTGCCTTGGGATAATGCAAAGCTTAAGCAGACCTAGAACAGGGTGCAAAATTTAAAACCCCTTGGAAAGAATGGCATGGCAGGATTTCCAACTAGTTTGTGCTCAGATAACTTTATCTCAGAGAAAGAGATGATCCAACTACCTCTATAGGTCACAAATCAATTACAAATTAAATAAAGTGAATAAAATGAAATGTCTTTCAGCTTATGTAATTTTTCTTCAGAAGGTCTTGAACCAGAACCGTTTGTCTAGGGGAAGCCATGTATGAGATCACTGTTAGAAGTCCAAAGCTTAATTTGTGACTCTTCATGCAAAACACAAAGCTGGATCTGAAAACAGTGAGGAGCTTACCAGTTAGCTTTTGCAGTCTTGTTGATGGGTTTCCCTCAGGCTAAAGTCAAATATTGACTGTTAAGTAATTGGAGTTCTTATACAGCACCTAAGATTCACAACCTGCAATGGTTCTTTCCAACCATTGAGTAGGCACCACAGTCTTTCTCTTTCAAATGCTACATACCTGTGGTCCTGCAAATGTTTAGGTTGGGCTTTTATGCATTCTACTGGTAATTTTCATCCTGACACTTACAATGTAAGAGTGTCTAAACTGAATAAAATTTATGTTATGACAAAATAACAATATAAAAGTCACAGGGTTTTTTTTTTGGCTTTAATGTTTGCATACAAGGCATTGTATATTGGAAAAAAATTATTGCACTCTATGCTAACAATCCATCTGTTAAACAGTAAGATGCTGCTATGAAGACTTTATTATGTGATCTTGCACACTGCCCAGAGAGAAACTTGCTGAGGTTTCAACAAATAATATAGGGATGGTGAGTTGTTAAAAGAAACTAAGGAGATTAAAATGACAGTTTGCACAGCATAACTCCACTTAGGATTTATGCTCAAGGAACCACTGGTAACTCTACTAGGTAAGATCCTATCAATTTTGCAGGAATATATTACTTTGGTATTAATTTTTAATCATTTTGGCTAACACCATGGGGCTTCAACATAAAGGGTAGTACAAATTCAATACCACACTTGTATCATTTGAATTATGTTAGTATCCATGGATGGAAATGATAATCACATTAAAATGTGCTTCATAGTGATTTCATAAAACTAATAAGGTCTTTCTGTAGGAAAAAACCCTTCTCCTGTAGGACACAGAAAGATTTTTAAAAATACTTTGAGTTATATGTAGTTATTTTATCAACACAGTGGTTTTGCTTAAGTTATTCACAATGATCTATTCAATACCTCTAATTCATTTGAATACTGTCAGTGTAAAAACTTTGCTTTTATCAAGTATTCCTTGCTTCTTTACTTGAACACAATACAAAAGATACCATCACTCTGAAACAGAAAAACCCTGTAACTAGTTAAAAGATTTGAATATTATTATGAAATACTGCATTTGCTTATTTTTTAAAATATGTCAGAACTGATTTTGACGATATTGTGATATCAGGTTCATGGGAAATATATGACCTGAGATGGCTGAGGTGAACTGCAATTTTTCTGATTTGTTATGGCTGCCTGCAGATCCCACTGGACTATTGCAGCCCTTCTGTGCACACATGTAGCTACCTCAGAATATCCCTCATCCAAGACAAGAAAAGGTACTTGAGGAAGGCAACATAAAATAGACGACTATTATTATTTTTAATTGAAGGCTGCCTATCATGATATTTTTTTTCCTTGGCTTAAGAAATTGCCTGAATTTTCTGGGTTTTTCAGCAAAAAAAGTCTTGGGAACACTAAGGACTTCTCAGTGATGACATGAATTTCATCTTTTCATAATTAATCTGGAGCAAGACTATAGTAAAAACTACAGTCAGAGCTATGGAGGTGACCAGGCACAAGTGCAAATAAAGCACAGAGGTATTTACATGGCCTAGGGACAGCTGAAAGATTCAGCACATGATCTTGTTTGACTTTTACAAGAAAAAAGAGAAACTAGGTCAATAACAATGTTTAAACGCTTACCTAACAGGCATTTTGAATTTGAAAGTTTCTAAGACTAGGGTATATTTGTGAAAAATCATTAAATTTGTGATAATAAGATGATGCCAGCGCATTAAGGCTCTTGGGGAAAATGTTTAATAGGGAATTATTTTCAAATGTTCATCTGTAAATTGCCTGGTACATACTTATCATTTGAAGAGTTGCTACATCATTTGAAGTTTAATTTTAATCACCAAAGGATGAAATGGGAGAATTTTAATCCTCCTTTAAGTGCACATCTCGATACAGCATTAACTGTGGTGTTGCTGCTGATACGTCTGTAATATATGTGACAAAATTGCTGGACAAGTTGGATGAATCAAGCATTTCAAATTCAATGAGGTCTGGGGGTTTTTTTTGGCCATGTTTGCTTAGACTATGAGAATGTTGTGGATTTTTCATGACTGTGATTAAAACTAATAGTACAAAATGCGGCACAGTTTAAATATAATAGGAGGAAGAAAATAAAGAAAGGGAGAGATGTAGTCAAGTGTTATGTATGTACTTACATAATCATAATCCAAGTCATAAACCAAATGCATGTGTGTGAAACAGCACCAAGAAAGGAAAAGCTTATATACCAGTAGATGTTTTCCATTTCATCTTGTGGGGGGCATTAATTTCTGAGTCTCAGGCTCGGTGATTGTTTTTTTTGTGTATGTACATGTTTGGTTTTTGTTTTTCTGAGAACAGTTTTCTGTGTTCCTTTTCGAACAAGGGAGAAAGGAGGCCTTCTTTGAAATTAGGAAGTAAGTAGAAGAAAATAGAAAAACTGTGATAGCTTTAGTGTTCATTGTTACCAGATCAGAAGCATCCTTAACACTCTTAAAGTTATATCATACATATACTTACACTTACACTTACACTTACATAGACACAATGAATATGTACGCCAGAGAAAAATGATACAAAATTCTAACATCCACCTGCAAATTTAACATGTTTGAAACCTTAAAATCAATTATTTCTTTCACACAATTTCCTAATGAGGTCTGTAAGACATAAGATAGGTAAATCTGAAGTCTGCTGCACTGAATTTTTCTGAATATGCAATTACATGAAGCTTAGAGGGGAAAAAAGAGCTCTATTATGAAAGCATGGATAACGCATGCTGATATAAGGGGTTTTATTGCCGCGACAACAAATGGTTCTCAGGTAGGGATTAATTCCTCTGTGTGCTTCCTGACTAAATAATTACTGATCTCTAAGGCATTGATAGATTTTGAGAGCCTCTATGCTGCATGATGCTGGCTCATTTGTGCATATTCTGACAAAAGCTTCAGAAAATGGCACTCCTCACCAACATGTGGGAAGGCATACTGAAGTACAGAATGGGTCTGAGTAAGCCAAAGATACAACAGAGGAAGACAACATTCTGCCTGTGAAATTTAAATTGTAGACACCATTCACAAACATGCTCTCTGTGTTTGTGTGCTTTACTGCATCAAATCTGCTTCCTAGCTTCTTACCTGCTTGAAATGGTAGAAGGGAGGGTGGAAAAGCAAGAAATAAAAAGAAGGTGAGAAGAATCTGTTGGGTCTCAGTTTTGCAGGCATATGACATCTGAATAACCCTCAGCATGTGGGAGGTTTTATTAACTTCAGCCATTCAAATTCTTTAAAATAAGCTTTTGTGTAAGTATTTCAGGATCAAAGTTTTAATATCTAGAGATCTGCCAAGACTATGACAGTTAGCATAAAGTGGCACTTGCTGACAGCTGTGCATCCATCTCTTCCTCCTCTTCCTCATAAGGTTCAGATATCACTGGGAGAGGCCTCAACAAACCCTTGAAGTGGAAAAGCCAGACTACAAAAATTAATAAAAATGTATATAACTAAGAACAGAACTCAATAAGGAGAAATACACTTTCTAGTGAACTAAAAGAAATTTGGAGAGGAAAACAGAAATGAAAACCAAGTATTTTGTATGCCTCCTGAAATACCAGCATAATACAGTTGAAGTGGGAAGAGAAAGGTTTTTTCCATATGTGAATATCAGCACTGCACAGTGCCTCATCTAATAACAAAAATGTCTTTTTAGGATGTGTGGAAAAGAAGCAAGATCAGAATTATTTCAAGAAATAGATGTTTCACTGATTAGTTTTACTGGATTTATAAATCAACACTTAGGGTTTTTAAATGTTAATTCACCTGTTCTCTATAGATACTCTTTTAATACCCTCTGAGAATGCTGACATATATATTTAGAATCATAGAATCGTTTAGGTTGGAAAAGATCTTTAAGATCATCAAGTCCAGCTGTTAATCTAGCACTGCCAAGTCCACCACTAAACCATGGCCCTACGCACTACGTCTACACGTCTTTTAAATACCTTCAGGGATGGGGACTCAACCACTTACCTGGGCAGCCTGTTCCAGTGCCTGGCTACCCTTTCAGTGAAGAAGTTTTGCCTAATATCCAACCTGAACTTCCCCTGGTGCAGCTTGAGGCTGTTTCCTCTTGTCCTATCACTTGTTACTAGGGAGAAGAGACTGACCCTCACCTCACTACAACCTCCTTTCAGGTAGTTGTAGAGAGCAATAAGGTCTCCCCTCAGATTCCTCTTCTCCAGACTAAACAGCCCCATCTCCCTCAGCTGCTCCTCCTAAGACTTGTTCTTTAAACCCTTCACCAACTTTGTTGCCCTTCTTTGGACACGCTCCAGCACCTTGATGTCCTTCTTGTAGTGAGGGGCCCAAAACTGAACACAATACTCGAGGTGCGGCCTCACCAGTGCCAAGTACAGGGGGATGCTCACCTCCCTGGTCCTGCTGGCCACACTATTCCTGATACAAGCCAGGATGCCATTGGCCTTCCTGGCCACCTAAGCATACTGCTGGCTCATATTCAGCCAGCTGTCAACCAACACCCCTAGGTCCTTTTCTGCCAAGCAGCTCTCCAGCCACTCTTCCCCAAGCCTGTAGCGTTGCATGGGGTTGTTGTAACCCAAGCGCAGGACCCGGCACTGAGCCTTGTTGTACCGCATACAGTTGGCCTCAGCCCATTGATCCAGCCTGTCCAGATCCCTCTGCAGGGCCTTCCTACCCTCCAGCAGATCAACACTCCCGGCAAACTCGGTGTTGTCTGCAAACTTACTGAGGGTGCACTTGATCCCCTTGTCCAGATCACTGATAAAGATATTAAACAAAACTGGCCCCAGCCTTGGGGAACACCACTTGTGACCAGCTGTCAACTGGATTTAACTCCATTCACCACAACTGTTTGGGCCTGGCCATCCAGCCAGTCTTTTACCCAGTGAAGAGTACACCCATCCAAGCCATGAGCAGCCAGTTTCTCCAGGAGGATGCTGTGGGAAATGGTGTCAAAGGCTTTACTAAAGTCCAAGTAGACAACATCCACAGCCTTCCCCTCATCCACTAAGCAGGTCATCTTGTCATAGAAGGAGACCAGGTTAGTCAAGCAGGACCTGCCTTTCATAAACCCATGCTGACTGGGCCCAATCCCCTGGTTGTCCCATACGTGCCGCATGATGGGACTCAGGATGATGTGTTCCATAACCTTCCCTGGCACCGAGGTCAGGCTGACGGGCCTGTAGTTCCCTGGATCCTCCTTCTGGCCATTCTTGTAGATGGGCGTCACATTTGCTAACCTCCAGTCATCTGGGACGTCCACGGTTAGCCAGGGCTGCTGATAGATGATGGCAAGTGGCTTAGTGAGCACTTCCGCCAGGTCCCTGAGTACCCTTGGGTGGATCCCATCTGGCCCCATAGACTTGTGTGTGCCTACATGGCATAGCAGGTCACTAACCATTTCCTCTTGGATTATGGGGGCTTCATTCTGCTCCCTGTCCCTGTCTTCCAGCTCAGGGAGCTGGGCACCCCGAGAACAACTGGTCTGACTATTAAAGACTGAGGCAAAGAAGGCATTAAGTACCTCAGCCTTTTCCTTGTCCTCTGTCACTATGTTTCCCCCCACATCCAATAAAGGATGGAATTCTCCTTAGCTCTCCTTTTGTTGCTGATGTATTTGTAAAAACATTTTTTGTTGTGTTTTTATGGCAGTAGCCAGTTTAAGTTCCAGTTGGACTTTGGCCCTTCTAATCTTCTCCCTCCATAACCTCATGACATCCTTGTAGTCCTCCTGAGTTGCCTGCCCCTTCTTCCAAAGATCGTAAACTTTCCTTTTTTTCCTGAGTTCCAGCCAAAGCTGTCTGTTCAGCCAGGCCAGTCTTTTCCCCTGCCCACTTGTCTTTCGGAACATGGGGATGGCCTGCTCCTGCACCTTAAAGATTTCTTTCCTGAAGAATGTCCAGGCTTCCTGGACTCCTTTGCCCTTCAGAACTGCCTCCCAAAGGACTCTGTCAACCAGGCACCTGAACAGGCTAAAGTCTGCCCTCCAAAAGTGCAAGGTAGCAGTTCTGCTGAGCCCCCTCCTTCTTTCCCCAAGAACCGAAAACTCTGTCATTCATGATTGCTATGCCCAAGATGGCCTCCAACTGTCACATCACCCACCAGGCCTTCTCTGTTCACAAACAAGAGGGCCAGCGGGGCGCCTTCCCTAGTTGGCTCACTCATCAGCTGTGTCAGGAAGTTATCTTCCACACACTCCAGGAACCTCCTAGACTGTTTTGTCTCCTCTGTATTGTATTTCCAGCAGACATCTGGTAAGTTGATGTCCCCCATGAGAACAAGGGCCAGCAATCATGAGACTTCTCCCAGCTGCTTATAGAATACTTTGTCCGCCTCTTCATCCTGGTTGGGTGGTCTATAACAGACTCCCACCATGATACCTGCCTTGTTGGCCTTCCCCCTGATTCTTACCCATAAACACTCAACCCTATCATCACCATCATTAAGTTCTAGACAATCAAAACTGTCCCTAACATACAGGGCTGCCCCACCACCTCTCTTTCCTTGCCTGTCCCTTCTGAAGAGTTTATAGTTGTCCATTGCAAGCACTCCAGTTGTGTGAGTCATCCCACCATGTTTCCATGACTGCAACTATATCACAGTTTTCCAGACACACGACGGCTTCCAGCTCCTCCTGTTTGTTGCCCATGCTGCATGCATAGATGTAGATGCACTTCAGTTGGGCTATTGCTCCTGCCAGCTTTTTGGGGAGCGAAGCCCTAATTCCTACGTGACCATTCTCAGGTGCTTCCGTGGTTTATAACACATCTGTAGCCATTGCATCTTTGCTACCGCATGGCTCTCCATCCCCTGCCTCCACTGAGATGGCAGACCGAAGGACCTCACTAGCACACTGCCCCTCAAATATTGGTGTGCTGCTTCCAGGCTTCTCTCTAGCAAGCCTGGTTTTACTCCTTTCCCCCTTCAAATCTAGTGAGGTAGTGTCATATGCAGTACTTGATCGGGTGCCTGGGAGATGAAAAATGGCATTTTTGTGTAAACTCATACATCATAAAGAGTTTTGTCTTGCAGTACTGCATGGTTTTGTTGTGTGGTTTTTTTTGTTTTTTTTTAAAGCCCGCTAAATATTCTGTTTAGTGATTTTGAATAATTTAATAGGAGAGAGGTAGTGCTTTTTCAAGATAAATCAGGAGGGGGAAAAGCATGTCTTTGACAGCTTGTCATCTGAAATTATGAAAATTGAGCTAATTGTTCTTGTGTAAAAGGGGAACTGAATACAGATAAAAGCTTGTTTACATGTATTGTTAATTTTTTTTGTTGTTTAAAAACCAGGTAAGTAGCCCAAGCTGTAAGTGGTCACTTATCTTTAAGTAAGAAGATATTGTAACTGGAAAGTTATAAATGCTCAGTTTAGGGATTTCTGAATGCACAGAAGACAAATGGAATTATGACGTAAGTGTACGGAATAAGGAAAAGTTATAAAGTTTTGAGTCGTTTTATTAGTCCGTCTAAAATACCACAGTTGTGAAGTTTAACCTCTCTGCTAAAGGAGACAAAGTATGTTTTGGTATTATTACTCCTTTGTGGCAGTGTGGTATACATCACCTGCCATACGTTTAATATATTGCAGTTATTTTTTAATTATTAATATTTTTAATTAATATTGCAATATTCACATACATGGGAGCAATGTTGTTTTGTAAAGGCTATCTATTATACATTTTTTGTTTCTTGGTTGACAGTATATTTGATTGTCACTGGACTGGATGCCTGGAGGTGACCAAGAGGAAAAATTGATTTAATACCAAAACTAAAATATGTATGGATATAGCAATTTCTGCTGTCTGAAGCAGTAAACATCAATGCATATGCAGATTTTGTTCATTCCCAGTAACATCTTTGACAGCAACTTATAAACTAATGATGGTGCAGTGACTTCTCAAGACAAAAGAGCAGCAGTAGCTCACAAATAACCTAACTGTTTCTCTTTTGAAGTCATATAGATGCCAGAGTGATTTCAACAGTGCATGGCCCATGCTTTAACCAATTTTTAATTTTAAAACCAGCTGTTTTTACACTCAAAATCTTTCTGTCTCTCCAGTGATCTGTTACACTCAGTCTTGTTATGGGCAAAAACTCATCATATGTAAGCCAAGAACAAAGCCAAGAACAGTTAAAACCTTAACCATCAGATCTTAAAATCAAGGAATTATTTTTAGTCCATATCTGATTGCTACAGAAAAGCAGAGAGAAAAAAAAAAAAAGAATAATACTAATACAGGAAAAAATTTATAACAGAATTTAAACAATGTAGTTAAAATTGCTACACACATACAATCTTGCATCTGTGCCTTTCTCTGCTTTTATTCTCATCCTTCCACTGATCCTCTGAGTCATAAGGCCATTGACTTCAGTGTGAGTGGATAGGTAGGGGAGTTTTGTTGTCACTGTTTGGTACTGAGGAGATGCTGATTCTTTTGGGATCACAGGAGGAAAGGCACTGACACTCAAACTAGTTAACTGATTTATTGTACAAAGAATAGAAGTAGCAGAAAAGGAGACAGTGATCTTACATGCCTTCTGATGATGGGAACCCTGTTTTCTGCAGCATTGGATGAGCCTCTCCTCATTGATCACGGCTCTTTGTTGATCTATATAAAAATTATGCTTAATAGTACTTCATATAATTGCATGGCATTAAACAAAAGTAAAATAAATTAGACAATAGCCACCTTGTCCCTATAAAAATTGCTGTTACTGCTAAACAGATAAAAACAAAGCCCCAGGCAGGCCATGAGAAGCCCAAACAAATTCTGGGAAGTCCTGAGACCTTGCAGAACTAGCAGAAAGCTTGTGACCTTTTACTAACAATGGCAATCTGTGCTATTTACCAGCCTCATAGCCTTCTACAAACCTGCTAGTCTTCGGTGAGATGACTCGCTTGGTGGATGAAGGGGTGAGTTTGCGTGGCAAGGTTTTGGTAGCGGGGGGGCTACAGGGTTGGCTTCTGTGAGAAGTTGCTAGAAGCTTCCCCTTATGTCCAACAGAGCCAATGCCAGCCGGCTCCAAGATGGACCCGTTGCTGGCCAAGGCCGTGCCAATCAGCGATTATGGTAGCATCTCTGTGATAACATATTTAAGAAGGGGAAAAAAACTACTGCGCAACAGCAGCTGGGAGAGACGAATGAGAATAAGTGAGAGAAACAACCATGTAGACACTGAGGTCAGTGAAGAAGGAGGAAGAGGAGGTGCTCCAGGTGCCGGAGCAGAGATTGCCCTGCAGCCCATGGTGAAGACCATGGTGAGGCAGGCTGTCCCCCTGCAGCCCATGGAGGTTAACAGTGGTGCAGCTATCCACCTGCAGCCCATGGAGGACCCCCAAGTGGATGTGCCCAAAGGAGGATGTGAGCCTGTGAGAAGCCCCCCTGAAGCAGGCTCCTGGCAGGACCTGTGAACCCATGGAGAGAGGAGCCCGTGCTGGAGCAGGTTTGCTGGCTGGAGAAATGCCCAGCGGAAAAGGACCTAGGGGTGTTGGCTGACAGCCAGCTGAACATGAGCCAGCAGTGTGCTCAGGTGGTCAAGAGGGCCAATGGCATTCTGCCTTGTATCAGAAATAGTGTGGCCAGCAGGACCAGGGAGGTGATAGTGCCCCTGTACTCGGCACTGGTGAGGCCGCACCTTGAATACTGTGTTTTGAGCCCCTCGCTACAAGAAGGACATCGAGGTGCTGGAGCGTGTCCACAGAATGGCAACAAAGTTGGTGAAGGGTCTGGAGCACAAGTCTTATGAGGAGCGGCTGAGGGAGCTGGGGCTGTTTAGCCTGGGGAAGAGGAATCTGAGGGGAGACCTTATTGCTCTCTACAGCTACCTGAAAGGAGGCTGTAGCGAGGTGGGGGTCAGTCTCTTTTCCCAAGTAACAAGCAATAGGACAAGAGGAAGTGCCCTCAAGTTGTACCAGGGGACGTTAGGTTGTACAAAAAACACATGGACATACTGGACTGAGTCCAGTGAAGGGCCACAAAGACCATTTGGGGACTGGAACATCTGCCATATGAGAAGAGGCTGAGAGAGCTGGGACTGCTCAGCCTGGAGGGAGAAGGCTCATGGGAATCTTGTCCATGTGTATAAATACCTGATGGTGGAAGTTACTACTGTAGTGTTTTCTTAACCTTCACCTATTCTTTTTGACCTTCATTGGAATAACATAACAGCAGAGTAAGAACTAGCACATGGCTTTTGGTTCCTTGGTATCTTAAAACATCTCTGTGACAACTTAAAGTTTTTGGAAAAGAAGTATTTTGATGATCTTAATTGTCTACTGAATATAAATCCACTTGATGACATTCCAGCTCTTAGGAATTAATGATATAACAAGTCCTTTATAAGGGAATTTAAAAGGAAAAATAAGATCATATATGGAGTCATTAGCATTCATAGGCTACAAATAGAATAAGTTATTCTTACATTGCTGGACAGCAATTCCTCCTCTGCATTTATTGTAGAATAAATCATCTTAAGGTAACATAAGAGACAATCTTGATTTTCAGACAAGAAAACTTTGAAAGGAAATATTTTTCTTAAAACAAAACCCCTCAAGTTAACAGTGTAGCTGTGAACCTCAGTAAATCAGAAAATCACAGATGAGCTGAGGCTGGAGGGCACCTCTGGAGATCATCTAGTCCAACCCATTGCTCAGAGCAGGGTCAATGAAAGCAGGTTGCTTAGAGTCATGTGCAGTTGAGTTTTGAGTATCTCCAAGGATGGAGACTCCACAACTTTGATGAGCAACCTGTTATAGTGTGTGACCACCCTCATAGTAAATAATTTTTTTCTTATGTTTGAGTGGAATTTCCTACGTTTCTGTTTGTGCCCGTTGACTCTTGTTCTGTCACTGGGCGTACTTCCTTTGTCATTCCCTCCAAGTATAAAAATACTAGCTACAGTATATATAGTAAAAAAAAAGTAAAACTTTGCATTGCCAATACAGAATAAAAGTTGGCACTTTAAAGTACTGTTGGTTAGTATAAAAGTTTTGAGATTTTTTTTGCAAACCCTGTACTTCTTCTTCACTGATGGTTGCCAGTTAGAACATTGAGAAATGTCCACTTTGGCACCCATTGTTTCCCCCTCTGTTCATTTCTGGCCTGGTTTCAGATTGCTTTCATTTTTTGCAATTGTTTGTATTTCATTAGTTTAGGGAATTGTCAGGCAGTGCACTTAGGAACAACTTTGGTTATTGTGCTGGGTTTTTTTGCACTTTGGTTTTACAACTTTTTGATTTATCTGGATTTACACATTTGGAGCAGGTAGTCAAACCCACCTAATTAATATCTTCATTTTTATTAAATACTATTTTATACTTTGGGTACAGATAAAATTGATGGAATGGTAAATAATGGCTCCATCTTAAAAAATGTATGTAGCAGCTTTACTCTTTGAGAAAGAGTATCACACATTTGAAGTACTCCTTTTCATCAATACAAGCATTGCATCACATTTATAAAAAGCATGTAAAAAGTGCTGAACCCATCTAGCTATCAAAGTGAAGATCCAGTTGAATACTGTAAAGACCTTTAAAAGACTTGAAATGATCTTAGTGCTGAAATCCCGTTTCTGATATTCACAATGGGTAACAGGAAACTGCCTGTAACACTTTACTCACAGATATTTTTAGATTCTGAATTCATGTGAGCTAATGAACCTTGTAAAATGGTCAGTGAGATACAGTGAATTAGCTTGTATGTCTGTGAAAGTGTGATTTTTTGCTTTTGCCATCCTATAGTTTTTCTTTTAATTTATTATATTACTATTGTTATTGCTATTTCTATTGCTATTGCTATTATTATTATTACTATTATTATTATTATTAATAATAATAATTTATGGGTACTAGAATTATCATGTAACATCCTGACTCTCTAACTAATTATACTTCATTGATTGATGGGTCAGTGAGAGATAAACTTTTCCTGCAGCTGAAAGGGGCAAGGTACTGGGATTTTCTTGCAGAAATGTACAGAATTTATAGAAATCGCACATTTGTTGTGCTGCAGTTTTTATGCCATTGAGAGTATTGTTTTGTGGTTTTTTTTTTTTAAGTTCAACTCTTTCATTAATTGTTTCCAAAACCAAAAGACAAAATCCATTATCTTTTCAAGCTTCATGACTGTATCATCTGAAAGGTTTGGTGAACTGAAAAAACAGACATATTTAAAGTAGCATGTCTTGCCTTTGTTTGGGATGCATCTGCTCAGGTAACACTTGTTTAGCAGTGATAGCTTGGCTGTTGTCCAGCAGTTTAATTAGCACTTGCTTACCTAATCTCTTATAGCAGGTAATATTATTGATGAATTCAGGGACTCTGAAAATCCCATATCTGACAAAGCAGGCTTAATAATGAAAATCACTATGTTTTTACACTGTATTTGTCTTGGCAAGAACACCTACTAGAACACATACATTTTTCACTAGCTAGAAAACATGCAGTTCAGAGTTGCAATCCCTGAGTTGTTCACTCCAGAAAAACAGAATTGAGCAGGAATTAAAATTGAATGAAACCTGGAGGGGGAGTTGCAGAGGACAAAGTGTACAACAGAGCATCATTTTCTAGACAGATGTTAATTTGTTTCTCACTGGGTGAAACTGATCTGCTGTAATGTATTTGTGTGTGGATTTTGAAATGTTTTTGAGCAGAATATCTATGGACTACTGAGGGTTGACTCCAGCCCCTGGGTTGGTTCAGTTGCCTGATTTCTTCACACAGGCTAGCTAGCTTGACTCCTGCTTGACAGCTGTTGAGAGCTGATTTTTGGAGACTCGTACTCACAGGAGGGAGTTGTTTTGTGTTTTGCTGAAAGGAGAGGAAACATGCTAAACCAGTGGTTCTCAGAAGCAATACCACCTTGGTTTTGTCTCTTCCCCTCCAACCCTCCTCTTGGCAGGGAGAGGGATGAGGAGGTGTATTGTTAGTGAGCATGTTTGGACCACAAAACCAAAAAGCTGAGATATGATTTTCTTTCACTGGGAAACTGGGGATTACTCTCTCCTTTTAGCAAAAAGGAAAAGTCCGTTTGCAAACATGGGTATGTGCTCTGCTATACAATTGCTGACCCTCTGTCTTAGAAATTGTAGTGGTTATTATCTGTGGCTATGCAGCACAACATCCCTTTCCATTTTCCTACCCTTGATGCAGGACCCATCACAGTTCATAATCTAGTATCATTGGATAAACTGGCAACAAGCTTGGTTTTAATTCATGTGTTGTGCTGTAATTTGTCTTTGTTCAGTAGCTTCTATGCAGGCAGATGATCTATCCCTGCAGCAGAGGTGCACATGACAGCAGGGGCAGGTGCTGCTGTTGCCACCCCAAGGTGACGTCTCTCCTCTCAGGTTTCAGTGCTCAGGGTCTCCGTCTGCATACACAGGCAATTTAGTCACTATCTAATTTTAAGTGTTTAGTTTTCACATTCCAGGTTGCCCCGTCACAGATCTTCTTTCTCTACTAAGTAGACGGGAAACCAAGTTTCTGTTAGGCACACAAATTAGATATCTAAATTAGACAGTCTGACTAGTCCCCAAAGTATTAATTTTCCATATGTTTTACAATATATGAATTGGATCTTTCTTAAGAGTTATGTCTTGGTAAAATGAAGGAAATATACTGCTTATGACATCTCTTACAAGTGCATCTCTCTGTTCTTTCAAATTGCTCTATAGACATCCACTACTTCTGCATGTGTACTTTTGCAATAGGTCTAAAATGTCACTAATATATCATAATGACCAAACAGAGAATGAAAATTGTACATAATTGTTCTCTTGGAGTGATCTCAAATTCTGCCAGGCAGCATATCAAATTTTCATTTGTGAATCTGTAGTTGTGAATCTGTTTAGTTAGGAACACAAGGGAAAAATTAAACAAAGGAAACATAATAACATTTTTCTATGGACTGTACAGACTGTAGCATAAACTTGAATTGTTTTAATCAAACTGGAGAAACCCTTAAAGAAAATAACTGTATTTAGGCTGATGTGACCATATTGAGGATTGATAAAGATATTGATAAAGATTTCTTTAAGGACTTATTAAAAATAGTAAGCATGTTTTTTTTCTTCTGACAAAGCTAGACCCATCTGATAGAGGCCAACTTGGAGCACCAGTAGCTGAAGCAATTATTTTCATTGCTGCTGTTTTGTAATTTCATCTTTAAAGTACACTTGCTCCAAGATTTTTAATGTGTCTTCAAAAGATAAAACATTGTTTTGTTAATATAATTTTATGCTACAAATATGCTTCTTGATACTACTATTAATACTCCACCTGTTCAAAGGGGAGTGTTCCTTGTACTACAGTGATGAAGATATATGTTGATGAGTCAAATTGTTTTTTCTCCCCTCTGCGTTTCAGATAAGCATAAGAGGTGACCATATAGTGGTTGTAGGGCTTTTCCAAATTGCTAGTCACAAAAAAAGAGAAAACAAATGAGGTACACTTGCACAAAGAAGTGCAAATATAAACTGACCACAGGTAAATGTAAGGTATAAATTAAATTTGGGCTATGAATTACAGGATAGTTTCTAAACACCAGAGAAAGGAGATTATGAAGCAATTTCCAGCAGGAGTTTCAGAAAAAAAATATTTAAGTGGTCTTGAGATAAGAATTGATATAAGAATCTCTATTTCCTCTATCGATTGAGCTGATAGACAGCTAGAACCATTGACCCAGAAGACCTGGACCAGTCCTGCCATTAAGAACAGTGGGTTATTTATTAAGGAAGAGAAAGAGTGGACTTTTTTTTCTCCTTTCAAAGGCTGTACCTGGTAGGCACACTTTACAATAGTGTCTAGGAGTAGTTTTATTCTCTGATACAATTCAATGGATTTCATTTTTATTTATGTATACTTCATTTTATTTAGTATTCAAGTAGATATTGCATATTTTCATGTGAAAGGTTATTTTCATTAACCTTCAGTTATCTCTACATGTTCATTTTGGTGAAATGGATCTTATGATGTCAAGAATTGTCTAATAAAAGATAAAAAAATGCATTTATATGAAGATTAAATTAAAAGCTAAGCAGCTGTTGGCAACTCAAGAAAAAGATCAAAATATTAATGTATGAAATCTTCAGTTTCTTGTTTATTTTTTGGATGATTTTTCATTACCACATGTTTACTATGTAACTTTTTTAATTCTAACATTTTAGAGTTTAATTTTGATATCTTTTATCTGCAGTGGTTAATTATTTTACTGTTACATTACATAGTCACCTTTTCAATAGGGCCTGGTTCACAAAGGAGTTAATAATTCTAGATGTTTGAATGCCTTGATGGGACCAGACAGTCAAATGAGTCTTTTAAACATGCTTTCCACAATAGATCTTCAGGATATTTCAGGCTGGAGACAAAATATCTGGTACATAACACTGTTAGTTAGTTCTAAAATTTTTTTTCTATTTCCTTGTCAAGATATTTACTTGTCTTGATAGGAATTATTTGATATTCTAATGAAAATTTTTCATTACAGACAATATTTAGTAACTTTATAGTGCTATGTTGGATATCTGGGGGAAAGGAAAAAAATAAGCATAAGAATCCCTTAAAAAGAAAGTGGAGAAGTCAAAGATGAAGTGGAAACCTTATACATGAATTAATTTTCTTGTCAAGCTGAAAATTTCTGATATGCCTAGAAAACAAAGAACAACAGAAAAACATTATATTTCTAGAGACCTTTTTGCCGAAGTGAAACCCCACTCTCTCATGAGTGTGTCTGGCAGTTATTAATTTGCCCTTTTCTGACAGTTTTACTATACTTGGCTGCAGTGGGCTCCTCCCTTTTTTAGGCAAATACATCTTTTAATACATATGTCAGCTAGCTGGGCTATAATTCACCTGTTGTGTAATTCAGCCTCCAGCAACATCAGAACAGGCAAAATGTAAGACAGCAGAGCAGAGATGTATACCTGGCATCTCTGTAATGGATTAGGCACAAAATCTGAATGTCCTTTTTCCCACTAATCAGAAACCACATTCCAATACAGACATGAGAGTCCTGTCAAAAGCAATGTGCTGAGAGGGAAGGAAAAAGACATTTCTTCAGAGGCTGACTGGTTTCTTGTGCAGTCCATATGCAGGTAGTCAAGTGACTCCTGACTGACTGTCAAGCCAGGGAACTTCTTTATAGAGGAGGAGCTTTCTAATGAAAGGAAAGCAGGAATTTTTACTGCATAAGGCAAGTCCAGAGGCTGGTAATACAATTTTGTGAAGGAGGGTTCATTTTAAAATCTGGATTTGTTAGGAATAACAATGTTTGACCATTTTGTCACAAACAAAAGAGAAAAATTTCAAGTCTAGTAAATGTTTTATTTCAAGAGTTGATATTTTACATTAAATTCTATGTTGTTGTGCAGTATTATGAATACAAAATATAATGATTTCAAGAGGAAAAGTGAAAATATTTTTTTAGTTTAATGTTTAATATTGTCTGCTTGTTTTCTTTTCCAACTTACTTTCAAAAAAGAATTTTGATTAAGATTGACCTAATTTCACAGGCACCCTGATTTCAGTGAATTGAACAAATAATTCTGCTGAAGCTTCTGCAGTTATCTCTTCTTCAAAAAGCTGAAGATACAAGCTAGTCAGAGACAGGGTGAGATGCTGAATAGTAGAAAAGAGAAAAGAAGCTCTTAGGTTGCTAATTCCACTTTTATGTGGGGGTTATAATGCATAAATGGAATAAAATGTGTTTTGAAATGTGACCTGTCTAAAATGTGGCTATATACATGCATATATAATGTAAGTTTGCTGTGTGATTATTGTGATTTTGAGAAGAAAGATAGCAGGCATCTAGAAGGTGAAAGAGAAATCCAGAAGGGATCAGTTTAGTATTATATTTTTTTTCTGAGAGAGAGTATTTTCCAGAAAAAAAAAAAAAAAGTTCTGCTGTGAAGATATTGTATTAACTCTGGAAAAGAGATTCAATCAATGAAGTATGAAATGGAAGGATTTTAATTCCGCTTTCAGTGCAAATCTCAATGTGGCCTTAACTATGGAGTTACTAATAACATTTTTATAATAAAAAGAAGTCATATCATCTAGAGTTCATATATGATCATGTAAAGTGTTCCAAATTAATTATGAGACCGCAATTTTAATTTTGATCATTCAATTCCTACAATTAAAAATAGCCTTTCATTCTTTCTTCTGTCACCATTTACAAAACCACTTCTGAGGAAACAGAAAACAAGACTCCTGAGAATGAATGTCATGAGAATCTTGGGATTAATACTTAAGTGCCTCATCCCATTTATTTGCTCTATTACATGTGTGAAATAATACACCATATGCCATACAGTGAGGTTTAATCCTATCAAATTTCACACATAATACATAGGGGACATGTTTTAGTTTTGGTTTTATTTCCTTGCCTACCTTTCTTGGTTAGTGACACATTAAAGAACTGATTTGCAATTGCCATTTCAGGAGGCATATAATCTTACCTTAGATTTTCATTATTCTCTCTTGCTGTTTTTAGCTCTGGGTATCATAATATGAATTTTTCTAAATAAAAATAATCCTTTAGAAAAATGTTGGCCTTAATTTCAAAGGTTAGCTGAAAGAAAAAGAGATTCATATCAAAATCTTCCACATCAGGGTCATTCATATTAATCAGGTCTTTTATGTAAAGCTATAATCTTTTTCTTCATGCCAGTGGAAGACTTTGTTTGCTATCGTTAAGCCACAACAAAATTAAACCTTTTACTCAGGTATGTTTACTGCCATTAAAGATCAAGCCTTAGAGAAAGGTGGTAATTAAACTATTGATGACTTCTATAAGACCTAAGTTTACTTACAGATTGCAACACAGCAGTGTAGAAAACATTGCTCAGCTGGAGACAATTTTACTCCCAAAGACAAGTTTACCTTGATATTAAGAAGACTGTATTGAGAAGCTTGATAAATATTATTTCTTAGTCTGTTTACAAAACCAAGTGTAAAATGAGACTCAGGTGTCAAATGGGAGACACATATGACTTCTCCTACTGTTTGGCTAATGTTCTGAAAAATACCATGTGAATAGCCATCCTGAGACACAGGATAAATACTAATTTATTACTATAAAGTGGAAAAATGAATGGCACTAGTCACAACACCCTGGGTGAGGTGTGTGAAAAAATGAATGAGGGGTTAATGTAACTTCTCTGACTGCTTTCAGAGACTGAGATTTCAGTCTCATTGGTATTCCTTACACTGTGCAGCAAAATTCATCATTAATAATTAAATTGTGTTTAAGTGTGCATATATGTGTAGAGGAGGACGGTGAGGATAGAGATAGAAGGTGAATTAGTTACTAAATTGAACAATCCCTGAAGAAATTTTAAATAATTACAGATCAAAATCTATTTCAGCACTGTGACCTTATCTTGAAAAATATACTAGGGTTTTCTTCACCTCAGTGCATTTGAGGTAGCAAAAAGGCTGCACAGAGATCAAACAGAGTGAAGCATCACTCAATAAAAGTTACTCTCAGTGGAATATTTGGGTTATAAGGTGCTCTTATAACTTTTTCTAATTTCATTTAATTCCTTTATAAAAATGCTCATTACTTCAGTGACAGGAAAGGCATAGTATGAGTGTGTAGGCCAGTTAGTTTCTTTAATTTAAAACATAGACATTTCTATTTAATTTTTTACACTAGTGGATTTTTGAACATGTTCAGAAAAATTGTTCACTTATTAGAAGTAGCTTAGTTTTTCATGTAACTCAAGTATGATCATATGCTATACAATTAACTAAAGGCATAGAGAGTAAGAAATTTCTTATGATGCTTATCCAGTGCAGCCACACCTAGTGCCTACTCTGGACTAAAGAAACATCTTCATCTTTAGACAGGTGTATGAGTACTAGGCTTAACAGAAAGCATAGTTTATTATAATTAGTTTTGTTTATTTTAGGGTGTTTTGCATTTCACAGGAAAAATTATTCTTCCTTTAAAGAAAAAAAAGATGGGAGGGAGGGAGGAATATCGCTACAATCCTATATGGTGCTATAATTCCTCTTCCTGTTGGTCTTGTGTGCCAGGCTTCTTTGGAAGATATATCCTGTAAGGATCCATCTCATGACTAATAAAGGGCAGACTAATGTCTCCTAGAAAATAGTTACAGATCAGCTAAGGAATATCTCTAGTCCATGGAAGAGAGTGAACCATGAGATTCAATTTATTCGAAGCAAAGGGGTAGCATTCTGAAAATCGGAGTTGTAATTTTTGCTCTGGAAAGTATTTTTAAGGAAAATTTAAGATTTAGAACAGATAAAACCAATTAAAACACAGGGATTTTGTTGTTGCTGCCTGTTGACTAAGTTAACTATGCTGTATAGCATAAACAAAGATGACAGCAATAACAAAAAGATCCCCCAGCCTTAATCTGAAATTTATGCCTTGGTGCTAACGTTATCTATGAATTTAATCTCTATTTTGGCACATGAATTAGTATCTGCAGAACTTTATTCTTTCGAGAGCTATCTGTGTTTCTTGCCCTATGTTCTTGCTGTCTATGGTTAGTTACCACTGCTTTCTTAGCAAATGCTGTCCCTTCTCCCAGCCAAATTGTTACACCAAGAAAGAAAAACCTTCTCTTTGGCCTCTTGATGATTAGCAACAAATAAAGGAAGGTGATGAGTACCACATAAATATTGTAGAAATGTTGATTACATAGATTAAACACCCAGGAAAAAGTCTGAAGTTGGAGAACACCACTGGACTGAATTCTTTACTTCCTGCCTTGACAAATGTCAATAAGCATTCAGTATGCACTTTGTGTGTCTAGCATGCAAACTTACAACTATAGAGACAGTGCAAGATTCTTTTTTTTTTTTTTTTAATATATATAGATTTCTGTTCAGTGGAATTTATAAGGTTTAAGTTTTCAATGAGTGTCTGCTACATTACATAGTTTTAGAGTGAAGAACAGTTCAACATATCTTTTGAAGTTGGTTTGACCCAATCTGTGGAATTTCATTTTGATGTTGTGCTGGTTATGGCTGGGATAGAGTTAATTTTCTTTGTAGTAGCTAGTAGGGGGCAATTGAAACAATTCTTGAAGTAAATGAGCATAAAATTGCATTATTTTTTTTACCTTGGAAGTTGTGATTTGGATTTCCAAAGTCCAAATCCTTTCTCCTGTGCAACTTTCATGCTGAACTCTATGTCTAGTGGTGTAATTCTACTTTCATCATTCATCAAGAGGTTTTATGGCTACAAGGATTTTGTGTGAGATGACCACTAAGAAGTGTGGCTGCTAGGGCAAATCTGAGCCACCTGATCTGATGAGTCCCAATGGCACTCTAGGAAAAAGCAGTTTCACGATCAAATAGATATTCTGTGTCTGTTCATTAAACTCGAATGAAAGATTTATTTTATAATATATAAAAAAATTGTCTTTCAATTGAAGATGACAAATTTTTCTGACTGAAAATTTTCTCAGTATTTCATTCCAAAAATATATCTATCATATTCATTGAGTCAGGATGCAAAAAGGTTTTTGAATATAAGAATGTATTTTGTTTGCTTTATCTAACAAGTCTTAACTTTGTTTTGGATGCATTCTAGGATATAGTATAAGGAGGGAAATGGAAATGCTCTGATGTTTTGATTTCGCCTTTGAAATTCAATGCAGCTAGACACATCACATGCTTACCTGATCCACAAAGGTACCTAAGGAAGCTTTTTATATGAGTCTTGTGGGATTTGGATTCCTAACTCAATTAAATCCATTCTATTTTTTTAGATTTGCTTCAACCAAAACATTCATGCTAAGCTTTAAAGTAAGCTTTCGTGAAAGGAGAAAAGTTTTCTTCTCAAACTCAAATAGTCATGATTTTAATTTCCTTTGCCTAATGAGATTAAAGTACTGAACTACTATAGTACTCTGGTGACCTCTTTCTCTTTGGTAAGCTGTCTCAAGTGTGGCAAACAAGTGGCATATGGGAACAGAGGAAATGTCAAACTGGGGAGCAAAGATTTACAAAATTTAATATCTTTCATAAGCTTTAGCTTCTAGACTTAATATGGGCAAAAAAAAAGGAAGGAAAATGCCAGATGCTATAATAATATGGGTTCTTCTAAAACAGAAAAAAGTGTACAAACAGATTTATAATGACTTTTTGTAATCCATGGAGTGCAGATTTACTGTAGATAATATTTTCTCTTTAAAGTTCAGTTAGTATTGTTGTTCCTTGCTAAGTCTTTCATGAGGTTCCTGTTGGCTTTAAACTACCATGTTTTGTACTTGGTAACATCTGCAGGAAAAGAGCATATATCACAAAAACTTCTTCAATTAAAATTAATTTCTATTTCTTAAGCAAATGTGTTCTTTCTTTAGCAGTTTAATGATAAATTATCCCACTGTTGCACATACATGGAGGCTTTTCTTGTAGTTTTGTGGAACAAGCATACTTGCCCCCCTATTATATTCCACTTTTGGTAGTCATTAAATAACAGTAATTTTTATATAAAAGGGGATCTACTTTAATTAACAAATTCCAAACTGACAATGGCTAAGTTTCTTATTTTGGATAGGATGTATTTTCTAATTGTTATTGTACTGGGTGCTGTATCGTGTGCTGGTAGTAAGCTTCAGAGTAATGACAAGAATTTATTTTTCCATTGAGCCATTCACACAGGAAATTTTAAAGGGCTCTTGGGATTAAAAAGAAATGCAAAAGACAAGGAAAATGTGTCCCATTCTGAACCTTGGATGCTTGTATGCATGCACACGAAGTAGTATACCAAAAATTTAGCAATACCTGTTAGCAGTGTATATTTTTTGCAATTTTTTAAGATATGTAATCACACAACATAGAATAGAATTATCTCTGTTAAAAAGGATAAGTATGTTTTAAAGTAAATGTATCACCTGCTGAAGAGACAGCTACATGGAGGGTGCAGTTTGTGGTTTTTTTTCCCATCTTTAATCATTACTTACCCCTGTCTGATGGTAGGACAATGCAGATCCTGGTCTGACCTATCCTGTGGAAAAACCCTCTTGGCTCCCAATGCAATGGTGCTCATTGCCAGGCCACACATTGGTGCCATGACAGCCATAACCAGGCCATAAAACAGCTGCCCCTCCAGACCTCTCTGCTGCCATGCCTCCCTCCCTCCTCCCAGGCTCAGCCTTTAGGTCCGCCTCTGCCCCACTTACCTGCCCAAGAACATCTATGGGGAGAAGACATTATTCTCTCCTCAGTGTTTAAAATATTTCTGAAGTGTTTCAAAACCACTGATGATTACCAAAGCCTTACTTAATAGATTCCTGATGACACCATACATTTGTATGAACTTATTGATATAAATATTGACATCATATACCTGTGCAAAACCACTGTAATTACTAGGTCAGTTCTTTTGCATGCAAATGCACACACAGTTAATCAAATTGAAGCAGTGATGTGCACTGAAGATTATTTAAAAATTCTTGTCAACTTCGGGAGAAATAAATAACTTTGTCATATTGAGTAAAGAAAAAGAAAAGCCTTCCTAGAACTGCTTTATGCTCTTAAAAGTTATACTGTATTTTAACATCTATTTAATTGCAGGTATAGATACAAATGTCTATCTGACACATATATGGCTTTAAATAAATCTGTGTCTACAGTTTGAGTCTAGTAGGACTACCTGTAGGCAATAAATAGTCATCAAAATCACTAGGAGTTTTATGCAGTTAGCATATACTTTGACAAAGTATATTAATATTGTCAATCCAAGATTGCAGTTTCAATATATTAACTCTCCCAATATTTTAAGAGTGAAAGCAATGTAGAACAGATTAATAAACAGAAATATGTAACTATTTTTTAATATGTAATATTGTTGGCAACCTTATGGCCTATGTATACTTAGTAATTGTATGGTTAGAACTTTTAACCTTTGAAACTTTAAAGTAAAAAATGATCCTTTGATTCAAAGTCTGTTTGAAATAAGAAGCGTTTCTTTGGGTCTTAACTCTTCCGAAGCGCTCACTGCAATTCTTTTCATTTCTGCACAGTCGTAGTCACATAGTCATGATAATGCAGCTTAAGAAATTTCCACCAAGTCACAGCAACAAGGTGTTTGCACTCTCCTATGCACATGTCATAATTTGATTAATTTCAATCCTCTTGTATTATGAACTAATCTGCTGAATTTGCTCATACTTACTCCAAGTGGAAAGTCTTCACATATTTAGTTATCACAGTTCAGCTGATATTCAGCAACTTGTTTCTGCTATTCAGCAGTTGTGTTCTTTGTAGGAAAAAAGTTTAAATGTATAAAGTGCAGCTGCTACTCAAGTGCTACTGAAATTCCAACATGTAGAAATCCTTGATCTTCCTCATAATCTCCAAAATGAAGCTACTGGAGAACAGAGTGTATTTTCAGAAGCAGTTTCAATAATAAGAGTTTATGGAAGAGATTAAATAATTTGCCATCTGCTATAGAACATGATACACCAGTACAGTCCAGACATTCTCTTTTCTTGGAAATCTTCTTTCTGAAATACATCCTTACATGTGCTTGTTCAATTTTTAGAAATTAATGTAACCACTTGCCATAGTAGTTTCTCTTCACGTTAGGTTACTACTTTGTTTTAGTCATTTGCAATTCCAGAGGGAAATCTTAGACCAATACATACCAGACTTAATTTCCTCACATAGTAATGTTGAGATTCCATATCTAAATCATATAGTGAACAATAGAAATTTTATGACAGTGGCACTGAGTAGGAGTTATCTTTCAAAACAAATCATAGTATGTTTGGGGAGCAGGGAGGAAAGAAACTTGTATTCTTAAGGTCCAAAAAGAACTGCAGATACTCTAATATAGCCACACAAGAAACAGAGGATGTAGAACTGTCCTCAAATAAAGATGTATAGTAAATATAACAAACAAGAAACAATTCACTTCAGATGGGCACTGATCATTAATGCAGTTTAATATCAGGCTTTGGAAATTAATCTAGTAAACAAACTCTCGTGTTTTGTGGCTGTTGATTACATTATGCTGCCATCTCTATGCTGTAACTGTAAATGTACAGATGGTCTCTGAGTTGAAAATGAATAATTGAAAGAAGGTAGCACACAGAAGCACATAAAAGATTAGGGACCTCTGCACTGGGTCTGGCTGCTATGAAGTTATTTTTATTCATAGCAACCTGCATGGTGCCATGTTTTGGATTTGTGACAACTAGAACAGTGTTGATAACACACCAGTGTCTTGACTATTGCTGATCAATATGCGCTGTGCTTCAGATCAATATGTCTGACTATGTGCTTGCGCTACATCAAGGCTTCTCTTTTTCCGATTCTGCTCCCCGAGGCAAATAGGCTTGGGGGTGGGAGCAAGAGATATGGAGGGGACACAGCTGTGACAGCTGACCCAAACTGGCCAAAGGGATATTCCACACCAAATAACATCAGGCTTAGAAATAAAAATGGGAGGTTTTTTTTTTTTTTTTTTTTTTTTTTTCCCAGCTTTTTTAGCCATTGCTCAGAGACTAGCTGGGCATTGGTCTGCTTGTGGGAGGCAGTGAGTGCCTTTGCATCACTTGTATTTTTTTTCTCTTTCCTTCACTTCTTAAACTATCTTTATCTTGACCAAGGAATTTTCTTGCTTTTGCTTTTCCTACTCTCTCCCCTGTCCTGTTGGGTGTGGGGCTTAGTGATTGAGAAGTTGTGTGGGTGCTTGGCTGCTGGCTGGGGTCAACCCACCAGAACCTGATAAGTCATTACAGGCTAGGCTACCTTTAAATGTGTGTTTACTAAGTCTTTACCTTCTATTTTATATGACATGGTGAACCAGAAAAGAAGGGTTTAAAAGAAATGAGAGCGACTGAATGAGCATCTGGGAAGAATTCTTGGTTTGGAGTAGGAACTTGGGAAGTTCATCATGCATTTTTTCCTTTGGTTTCTCTGACTTGCATAGTATATTTATTCTATTTTTTCCTTAAAAATAGCTTTCATGGTTTAACTTTTTTTACAACACAATAGTGATAACTAAAGGATTAGTATTAATTCAGAAAAAATTGCTATTTAATTTGGCTTGTTTTACGTAAAAGACAGAATGACATAAAAACTTCCCACCAGATAGACATAAAGGTATTTTCATGCTTATTCTGCCTTATCAGTAGTCCCATACCTAGGCATATGTACTCTGTTTCATGTTAGTGCAGTATTCCGAAGCCAAGAAATATACCATTTTTAATTAATTTATGGCAAACCATAGCTTTCTTTTTCCATTACTCCTCTTCCTGTGGGCTAGTGCATTTGCCAAGATTCCTCAACTGCCAAATATGCCACTTTTAAAACTTCTCTCAGGTGGGGCTGGGACAATTGCAATTTTTAGGAGCTAACTTCTTTAATAGATGATGGTATCCAAAATAATTTTTCTGACTCCCTTAAATGTCCTTCAACATCTTCTTTTTCTCATGCTGGCACGCCCTCATATCAGTCACTCCACACTTCTAGACTGAGAATGAAATATGTAAGCTTTTAGCCTACGAAGTAATTTTTGCAAGAGTTTTCAAGAGAACGAAAAATGACATTTCAAAATGAAAATGCTATCTCAAACAGAAGTGCAGCATAGTAATGTGCAAAGCCGTAATAGCAGTCAGTGCAAAACAAAATTTAATCATGTATAAAATATACTTGACGTGGTCATTTGAAAACATTAGTACTAATGATAAAATAAATATGTTTTTCATGTTTCTAATTTTATACTGGTACTTTTTAGAAAGTACAAAATCTAAGTGGTCTAAGAACAGAACTGACCATGTTCTCTTTCTCATCTCCATAGTGTGTTGCGTTTCTAAGCTCTGCTTCTTCATTCTTATTGGAGTTCATTTTTATAGCAAATAAAAGGATACACAAAATAAAAATAGAAAATCTTCACATTTCTTCATAATGAGAACACACACTAGAATACCATGTGTTATGCTGCATAGAGCTAATTGGTTCAGACACTTTAATGAGTGTGCTATAAAGTATAAAATAGTTTGGGGTTTTTCTTTTTCTTTTTCTAGTGCTAGTTAGTCTAAGCAAAAAGCAAAAAGAAAAAACTAGGGTAAAAAGAGATAGTCCAGAAGAGACTATTATTTTGATGGTAAAATATTGTTGTGAAAATTGTTTTAAAGAAAGTAATCTTGAATCTTATGCATCACTTGATCAATTTTTGAAAACTTGTTTTATGAACAGACAGTTAAGGGAAGCCTGTTTTCTTGACAGATTATGCCCCCTATTTCTCCACCCTACCCAAAAATCTTAGCCACACTGCTACAATATCCTTTGTTCACTTTCTCTACCCGTCATAATTACTCTCCTTACTCTCCCTAAATATCATCTTATTTCTGCATCCACTAATGCCCTGTTCGACAAGTTCCCAGCTTTAGGAACAAGACCTGGTGCTTTCTCACTTACATACCCATTTTTCACAATTTATGAGATCACTTCTTTGTCAGATTTGGTTGCAAATGCTTAATGTGTTCAAAAACCCTGAAGTGGCTGACAAATACATAGAAGGCACAGTGACATTGCATAAACCTCTCTGTAGGAAATTACATTAAGAACAGAACTACAAACACAGATATGCAGAAAAAAAGAATCTGTTAATTTTTGTTTTATTAAATATTATTAAGTGCAATAAATATAGAAGAATTTACTGTCACTGTTATAAATGTTTTAGGAAAACTGTTTCCAACTGTCAGACCTAAATTTTTCAGATGTCCAGAATTCAGATTTCCACCTATGTATTGGAAACTTGAAGACTTCTACTAACTCTGAAACCTATAAATTGAATTGAAGCTTTTGAATGATGCCAGGCTGTAGCAGTGAACCCAGGATTTATTAGCTGTATTTTTTTCTCCTTTTCAGCACTGAATTTTGCCTTGAAAATGATACATATGATCCTGAAAAATGAAAGGAAGACCTTCTCAGTAATGTTAAATATTCTGTGTGCTGGGTCCTATCAGCAGATACAGCCTGCAAGAAGCTTGTTTATCCAGCAGAACGATCTCATTATTAGGACAGTGATGTAGTGTAGTTTATTTCATACCCTGAAATCACTCAAGGAAATAACTGAGTGAATGATATTCGTCCTGGACCCCGTATTGTGCTATTATGTGTAGCAATAACTGGCAGCATATTAAAATAAAGATCAGAGACTACAACCATTCATTTGAAGGCAGTTCTGAAATTTCAAAGCTGTTGAATTATTCAAGTATTTTCCAATGTATAAAATAAAATAAAAGATGATTGACTGCTTGATGATGTGACGATAGAAATAAAAACATTGAAAAGTCTTGAGTGTTTTTTTTCCCACAGTTGTTTTGAACCAGCATAAATGTAGGTGTTGACTGTGTTTCGGTAGCAGCCATAACTAAGAAGGGAAACACTAGATATTTTCTTTGGTCAATGGCCTACTTATACACAAAGGAAAGAAAGAAAATCCAGTCAAAATAGAAATGGACCACAGTTAGAATACAAAACTGAATAGAAATCCCTCAGTCTCTTTAATATTAACAAGTCTGAATGAACATTAAGCCTTTGCTTTTCTCTGTCCCTATTTATAAAGGCAGTAACACAAGTGTTTAACATGCAATTATGTAACATTTTTAAGGTGCCAATGTCAATAGAAAAATCTAAAGATTTCTATGAATGTAAAAGGCATCATGAATATAATTAGTCTTTGGGTCTTTGAAAATGTATCTTTACATGCTTCAAGGAATTTGGAAATAAATTTTAATTTTAATTTGATTTCTGATCCAAGTTTTCCTAGACTGAAAAATGCACGTGTGCTCTATACACCATATGTAGAACATACATAGGAAGTGTCAGTTACAGTGCATGCATGCTATCATCTGTCTGAGTGTTCACAGTAATCTCATTTTTAAGGACATGACAATCTATTTTTCTTTCCATTATTTGGTTTTAAGCCTCTGTTTATACTCCTCAGTTACAGTGGAATAGGAGCATTTCAAGCACAGATAGTTATCTCCTGAAATATCACTGTTATCATAAAATATCACAGAAGGGTGTCTGTGTCTTATGACGAGAATTTCTATTGTATCTGTCAAAATTGCATTAGCACCTTCTCATAGATGAAGGCATGTTGGCTGAGCAGTAGTGTATTTCCTGGAAGATTTTTAAGGTATTAAAGCTTCCAGCTGTAATAAGGTCAATACAGTTCTAAGTGACTGGAATGTCAGTGTTGGCAGAGTTTAACTGGTATAATATTTCTGTATGCAGGAAGAGAAACACTGCCATGTTCATTGAAAGACCACATTGAGAAGAGGACATATGTTTTCTTAAGATTATCACTGAATGTAACTGTAATAAATCACAGAATTACAGAACGGCTGAGGTTGGAAGGGACCTCTGGAGGTCATCCAGTCCAAAGCCCTGCTCAGGCAAGACCACCTAGAAATGGTTGTCCTGCACCATGTCTAGCTGGCTTTTGAATATGTCCAAGGATGGAGACTCCACAACCTCTCTAGGAAACCTGTACCAATGCTCAGTCACCCTTACAGTAAAAAAGTATTTCCGAATGTTCAGAAAGAGCCTCCTGTGTTTCAGTGTGTGCCCATTGCCTCTTGTCCTGTCACTGGGCACCAGTGGAAAGAGCCTGACTCCATCCTCTTTGCACCCTCCCTTCAGGTAGTTATATTCATTAACAAGATCCCCCCTCAGCCTTCTCTTCTCTAGGCTAAACAGTCTCAGCTCTCAGCCTGTGCTCATAGGAGAGATGCTCCAGTCCCTTAATCATCTTTGCGATCCTCTGTTGGACTCTCTCCAGTGTATCCATGTCTCTGTTGTATTGACGAGCCTGGAACTGGACACAGTATCCCTGGTGTGGCCTCACTAGTGTTGAGTAAAGAGGAAGGATCACCTCCCTCCACCTGCTAGCAATACTTTGACTAATGCAGCTCAGCATACCTTTTTTGCCGCAAAGGCACATTGTTCAACTTGGTGTCCACCAGTACCACAGGTCCTTTTCCACCAAGCTGCTTTCCATCTGGGTGTCCCCCAGCACATCTTGGTGCATGGCGTTGTTCCTCCCCAGGTGCAGGACTTCGCACTTCTTGTTGAACTTCATGAGGTTCCTGTCAGTCCATTTCTCCAGCCTGTAGAGAATCCTCTGGATGGCTGCATTACCCTCTGGTGTATCAGCCACTCCTTTCAGTTTTGTGTCATCAACAAACTTGCTGAAGGTACACTCTGCCCCATCATCCAGATCATTACTGAAGATGTTAAACAAGACTGGACCCATTATTGACCCCTGGGGTACACTACTAGATAAAATATAAAATACGAATCCATAATATTATGAGCATGCCAGTATTCGTATTTGCTTGAACTGATACTCTCTTAAGCTATCTGGTGTGGTTAGTGTCAACAAATGACCAAATAGATAGTTACCTTAAAATGTAATGTACTTTGTGATATGAAGTCTTAATGTGAAACTTTAGGCAATTCTAGGCATTTAGGAGTTTTTGATTTGTATTCTCTTTCTATAGAAATGTCATCCAATTTATATATTTGAAATAACTATTTCACAGAGCATTAATGTAAATACAATACCTACATATTGTTAACATTCTCCTTAAAACTCAGGAACTGAACTTTGATAATGTTAATTTTCAAAAGTTTGGTAATGTTCTCTCTGGTTTTGCATGTGAGTACAGAATACCTGCTAGCATGTTTGCCCAAGCCTACTAAACTCGACTGCAAGTGATCCTTAGCACTTTTTTATGAGGAATAGCATACTGAAATAAAGTCAAGGATATCTGCTCGGCATAGTTAATCCTTCATTCAATACGAAGGCTTGGAAGAGAGTTGGTGTTATTCTGCAATATGGTCTCATGGATTCATCAAGCTGAAGGAACTGGGAACTATTAGAACTGAATATCCTGAGAGAGAAAACATGACTAGCAGACTAATATTATAAACCAAAGTGTACTAACTTAATTAGGCAGTGAAAGGCAAGATTACAATTTGATAATAAAGTATGATGAAGAAACTGTTACCTGGTAACATATATAATGAAATTAATGCTGCTTAGAGGTGCCTGTTAATTCATTTTTGGCATGGGGATTTAGCAACAGAGAGAAATAGAATCAAATCAGAGAGAGAATGCGCTTTCAGAAAGGCAAAAAATGAAATGATCAAAGATGTAAATGAATTCTGAAATAAATGGAATTTAGTTTCTTAAGTCCTATGGGGAAGCTAATAGCGGAGCCTTGTCTCCGTTCACTTCAGTTTCCGCAAGACTACATCTATGTCTTATTAGGGCCTTGTAAAGGTTACTAATTTTTAGGGACTGTTGGGTAGGAAAATTGGAACAGGGACATATTATTGTCTTTTCCTGGTCTTAAAAGTAAATGCAGGAGGAAACAATGCAAAGATATATAAAATATTTGTCTATATGAATTCTGTTCACAATGCAAATTGATTCTAAATATTTTATTCTTTTTTCCTCCATCTTTCAATGTTGTATCGACTCAGGCTATTACTTACACAGTGGTGTGTGGAGATGTTTGCGTCTTTCTTATTTTGCTATGTGTAATAAATACTGTGGTATTATCTAAATGTAAATCTCAAAAATCACTAACTGGCATGCTATTCTCCTAAATAAGAGATGAAAACATTGTCTATGTTTAAAGTGCTAATACTGCTTTATTTTGTACAGTAGCTTGAATTCTCCGTTAAAGTCAGTATTCAACCAGCTCTAGGGTGAGAGGCATGTGCTGTGACTTTAGCTTTGTGAAAGTTGATTTTCTAAATTAGCTAGCTGTCCAAGCTCTTTTAAAGTTAATTAAAAGAACTGGCAAATTCAAAGACCAAATACTTATATGAGTCACAGATATTCATTTTAAGATGAAATAAATTGTCCTTTGGATGTACTGATTGCTTTCTACTGACTGGATCAGGGGCCTGATTAACTAGCTGAGGCTGGACACCAAGGTTTTAAGTGAATGAACCTAATGGTGAATTTCCATGGTTGAAATTCCTTAAGAAAAAACACATAAGGTTTTGTTAAGGAAGTCATTGTAGAAAGTATCTGTTCTCCTTTTGTTGTTTTAGTATTCTTAACTAAAAATAATGGGGAAGAGGGAGGGAGGTTGGGTGCTTTTTTTGGTTTTGGGGTTTGGTTCTGTTGCTGGGATTCAGAAAGTCAAACAAATCTAGTATTGCTTTCTGATGAACAGTTATTGTGGACAGTATTGGTAGTGGCTGACATTATTCAACAGGTGAGGAATATGAAAATTATTCTAGAATTATTGCTAATCAGGACAGGAAAACATAAAAACATTAATAATTTAAATTAATTTGTAATGCAATTCTAGAAAGTCAGGAATTCCAAGTAAGATCTGCTTAACTTGTTCTTGAATAATCCATTAAAAATACTGACAGTAATTTTCATGGCAGTATCTTTTTGCACATTTGCTCTTATTGCTCTTATTGTTAAGATAGTTTCTTCTCCTTCAAATCTAACCCAGACTTTCACACTTTTTAGTTTAGGCCACAGCTCCTTGTCCTAATGTCTTCTGAGACTGAGTAATACCTTCTTTCATCTACATGGTTACCCTGAAGGTATTTGATTAATGTAATTCATGGATTATGACACCCTGTGTACCACATGTCCTCTGTGTTGCACTAATTTCACTCCAGTATTTTATAACTGGTCATGCTGCAGTTCCACAAAAGAAAAAAGAGCAATTGCTCAGTTATCTCAGAAATTATCATAATTTAACACAAAATCTCATAATAACTCTGTTCTGCATAGACAAGTAGATGACATTAATGGTGTGAAAATGCAGCTAATTTTTCAGGGATCAAAAGAGTACTGTTTGTCACTCAATGGACCTTTTCTCAAATGCAATGCTTTCCCACAAAAAAGGTTGCTGTGTAAATAGTGCTCTCTGAAGCCTTTGATAATCTCTTGTCATTTTTTCTTCTCTTTTAGCTGATGGATGCACTGACTGGTCTGTGGATTACAAGAAATATCAAGTTCTTGTGGGAGAACCTGTTCGTATAAAATGTGCACTCTTTTATGGATATATTAGAGCTAATTACTCCCTAGCCCAAAGTGCTGGACTTAGTTTGATGTGGTACAAAAGCTCTGGACCTGGAGATTTTGAGGAACCTATAGCTTTTGATGGAACTAGAATGAGCAAAGAAGACGACTCCATTTGGTTCCGACCGACAGTGATACAAGACAGCGGGCTCTATGCATGTGTTATAAGGTACTATATCTTAATATATTGCATTTTAATTAACCAGATATGAAACAATTCTCTTAATAGTGAGACTTTTGTGCCAAAGAAAAATGTTTTCTGAGTGTGTTCCTTTTAATTCTCCTTCTAGTATTTACTTCCTTGTAGCGTTTTGTGCTTAAGTAGAAATTACTATTGAATGTCTTGAACATTTTAAATTGTTTTTTTTTTTTAATATAAATTTTGGTCATTTATAGTAAAATCTAAAGTTTATAAGATGGGTGGGACTGGATGCATAAGTCATGTGTTCCTGCTTCTGATTCTCGTTTAACTCTTACAATTATTATGTTGGAGTAAAAAAGTTTCTTTTTTACATTCAGATTTAATTTTATATGGAATTTATTAAATGGTTTCATTTAATTCACTTTTTTTCTGTAAAAAAATGTTATTTGATGTAAATTTTTATGGGCATACATCCTCTAGAATCACATGTGGCTTAATTTGGTAATAGAGTCTGGGTGCCAGATATCTTCAAAAGGTATTTAACCTTCTGATTCATCAAGCTTTATCATCATAAATTGGACTAGGTTCTGCTTCCTGCTTTCCGAAACAGGTGTTCAGCTTCTTTCTGCATCTTTAAAATGGTTTGCACTGAGATATTGTTTCCAGCCCTTTGCAGTCAAAAAGATCATCTAGGCACTTTCATATTATAATAAAATCATCATAGAATGGTTTGGGTTGAAAGGGACCTTAAAGATCACCTAGTTCCAACCCCCTGGCCATGGGCAGAGACACCTTCCACTAGACCAGGTTGCTCAAAGCTCCATCCAGCCTGGTCTTGAACATTTCCAGGGAGGGGGCATCCACAGCTTCTCTGGGCAACCTGTTCCAGTGCCTCACCACCCTCATAGTAAAGAACTTCTTCCTTATATCTAATCCAAATCTACCTTCTTTCAGTTTAAAACCATTAACCCTTGTCCTATCACTACATGCCCTTGTAAAAAGTCCCTCTTCAGCTTTCTTGTAGGCCCCCTTCAGATACTGGAAGGCTGCTATAAGGTCTCCCTGAAACCTTTTTTTCTCCAGACTGAACAACCCCAACTATCTCAGCCTGTCCTCATAGGAGAGATGCTCCAGCCCACTGATCGTCTTCATGGCCCTCCTCTGGACTCACTTCAACAGCTCCATGTCCTTCTTACATTGGGGGCCCCAGAGCTGAATGCAGTATTCCAGAGGGGCCTCACCAGAGCGGAATAAAGGAGGAAAATCATCTCCCTCGACCTGCTGGTCACGCTTCTTTTGATGCAACCCAGGATACAGCTGGCTTTCTAGGCTGCACGCGCACATTGCCAGCTCATGTTGAGCTTCTCATCAACCAACATCCCCAAGTCCTTCTCCTCAGAGCTGCTCTCTACCCATTCTCCGCCCAGCCTTTATTTGTGCTTGGGATTCCCCCGACTCATGTGCAGGACCTTGCACTTGGCCTTGTTGAACTTCATGAGGTTCATACAGGCCCACCTCTCCAGCCTGTCAAGGTCCCTCTGGGTGGCATCCCTACCCTCCAGCATGTCAACCGCACCACACAGCTTGGTGTCACCAGAAAACTTGCTGCGGGTGCACTCAATCCCACTGTCCATATTGCCGACAAAGATGTAAAATAGTGTCGGTTCCAATACCTACCCCTGAGGAGCACCACTCGTCACTGATCTCCACTTGGACATCAAGCCATTGACCACAACCCTTTGAGTGTGACCATCCAGCCAATTCCTTATCCACCAAGTGGTCCATCCATCAAATCCATATCTCTCCAATTTAGAGACAAGAATGTCATGTGGGACAGTGTCAAATGCTTTGCACAAGTCCAGGTAGATGACATCTGTTGCTCTTCCCTTATCCACCAACACTGTAACCCCATCGTAGAAGGCCACCAAATTTGTCAGGCACGATTTGCCCTTAGTGAAGCCATGTTGGCTGTCACCAGTCACCTCCTTATTTTCCATGTGCCTTAGCATAGTTTCCAGGACGATCACTCGATAATTTTGCCAGGCACAGAGGTGTGACTGAGTGGCCTGTAGTTCCCTGGGTCTTCCTTTTTTCTCTTTTTAAAAATGGGGATTATGTTTCCCCTTTACCAGTCAGTGGGAACTTCACCGGACTGCCTCATCTTTTCAAATATGATGGAGAGAGTTGTTTAGCAACTTCATCCACCACTTCCCTCAGGACCCTCAGATGCATCTCATCAGGTCCCATGGACTTGTGCGCCTTCAGGTTCCTTAGATGGTCTTGAACCTGATCTTCTCCTACAGTGGGCAGTTCTACATTCTCCCAGGCCCTGCCTTTGCCTTCTGCGACTTGGGTGGTATGGCTAGAGCACTTGCCAGTGAAGACTGAGGCAAAAGGGTCATTGAGTACCTCAGCCTTCTCCATATCCCGCGTAACCAGGTCTCCCATTTCCTTCTGGAGAGGGCCCACATTTTCCCTCGTCTTCCTTTTATCACCGATGTACCTATAGAAGCTTTTTTTATTGCCCTTGATATTCCTGGCCAGATTTAATTCTATCAGGGCTTTAGCTTTCCTAACCTGATCCCTGACTGCTCCGACAATTTCTCTGTATTCCTCCCAGGCTACCTGTCTTTGCTTCCATCTTCTGTAGGCTTCATTTTTCAGTTTGAGTTTGTCCAGGAGCGACTTGTTCATCCATGCAGGCCTCCTGGTGTTTTTGCCTGACTTTCTCTTTCTTGGGATGCATCACACCTGAGCTTGGAGGAGGTGAACCTTGAATATTAATGAGCTTTCCTGGGCCCCTCTTCCCTCCAGGGCTTTGTCTCAATGTACTCTACCAAGCAGATCCCCAAAGAGGTCAAAGTCTGCTCTCCTGAAATCCAGGGTAATGAGCTTGCTGTGTGCCCTCCTCGGTGCCCTAAGGATCTTGAACTCCATGATTTCATGATCACTTCAGCCAAGGCTGACCTTGAGCTTCACATTCCCCACCAGCCCCTCCTTGTTGGTGAGAACAAGGTCCAGCATAGCACCTCTCCTTGTTGGCTCCTCTGTCACTTGGAGAAGGAAGTTATCATCAAAGCATTTCAGGAACCTCCCAGATTGCTTATGCCTTGCTGTGTTGTCCCTCCAACAGATATTGGGGTGGCTGAAGTCCCCCATGAGGACCAGGGCTTGTGAACATGAGGCTGCTCTTATCTGTCTATAGAGGGCCTCATCTGCACAGTCTTCCTGGTTGGGTGGCCTGTAGCAGACCCCCACTATAATGTCACCTGTCCCTGCCCTCCCTTTAATATTCTCACAGCCTTACACTAGATTTTCACTAGATGTGAAATTATGCCAATTAGAATTTGTACATAGAAAGTACAGAGATGAGTCGCTACTAATTGTTCAAAGGTTTGAAACAATTGGGTATTGCAGTTAGTTGAACAGATGAAGCAGTGTTCCTCTCTGTCTGCATATCTATAAAAATGGTCTTGCTACTTACACACAAGAGAAAGAGTCAAAAAGAAAGAGTAAGGCAACTGAGTAGCTGGAAAAGGAATGCACAATAAAGTTATTCCAATGTTGCAAGGAAAATAAGGAAGTTGTTTTACCAGCATCTGGAGATATTTAGTGTCTACCACTTTTTTGGTGGGGGGAGGGAGGATGGGGAATGCTGTCTGGGTTGTGTGTGGTGAAGGAGATTTTTACCAGATTATGTGTTTTTAAAAACATTTATTCTTCAAGCTATTTACATAATCTGTGAGACATTTTGTATCACATCATTTATTCAATAGCATTTTCAACACGGTTCTTCTGATGATGATGGTTTTCTTTAAAAGAAAAACACAAAAAACTACATGTAAAGCTACTTAAGGAGAATATTTAGTAATGTTTAATATTTTTTTCAGATAAGTGTGTAACAGTAGCCATGAAAATAGCAACAGTTTTGTCAATTATTCCATATAGTTATTTAAAATACCACAATTAATCCTCTCTGTTTAGATTAAGAAAACCTTAAATATCTGATATTGCACTTTCTAGCAAGTACAGGTAAATGCTGAATTTAGATAATTAGACATACTTTAAAATGTAGATTGATGATAGATTTTTAAAAATACACTGCTAATTATTTTGTGATCCTGAATACTCTTATGAACAGTTACAAAGCCTTTCACCTTGAGGAGACCCACTAGAATAAGAAAGTATTGGCTAAAGGTTGGTACTAAGAAGTCTGTGCTTGTTGTTATACCAGTGTTTCAGTTTTAGATTTGTTGGATAGAACCTTTCAAATGTATGATCAAGATGATTATTGGTAGATGACACAATCCTCATTTCAGTATCAGAGGAATATATTCTTTTATGCATGTTTTGTGCATGCAGAGGTTCTTTCAAATAGTTTTGAATGCCCATTTATAATCAAGTTTAAAACTTAGTAGTTCATGTTCCTGAGAAAAACATGTATTTGATATTTGAATCTGAAATAAATAAAATTAATTACTCAGAAATATAATGGTTCCCTTTTTTCCCCCGTTTCTTTAGATTCTTACACTATAAAGTGATTATCTGACAAAAAAAAAAAAAATATAAGAGGCTGAACTGATGCCATCTGGCAAAATTATGTACTCTATCTGTACTTCCAAAGTTATTGCTACAGAAATATCTAGAAAAACTTCTCACATCAAATGGCTGTCTACTGCTTTTTACTGCTCTTTAGTCTCATCACTGAAATCAGAACACTCAGCCCCTTTGTCACTTTATGCTTGGATACTGGTAGAATATACCAAAGAATCTGGAGAAAGATTATTGAACAAGAACTGTATTTTCTTTCAAGGAATAAAGTGAAGATTGCAGGGATGGGATTTAGGATTTTTTTCTTACAGATTTGAAGTTTTTGTTTATTTTAATGAGGAGGGCTTTAAATGCCTACAGAACAATGTTATAAGCTATTTTAGTTGTGAAGACCCAATTGAGAAGTTCAGTTAAGAGGCTTAAAATTACCTAGTAGCAAACTTACGTTCACTGTGATGCTTCTAATAACTTGAGTAGGAGAGCAGGGAGAAGAGATGCACCTGTGAGGTAATGAGGGCAGGCAGTAAAGAGTAAATGGGTAAAAGCAGAACTGCACTTTGAATAAATGGCTGTGCCTAGTTTTTATTTCAAACTTACTTGAAGGGTGGAACAGTCCAGTACTTACTATTTTCATTGCTCAGAAGCTCCTTTCTTTACAGTTCCGTGCCTTTGCTACCTGTGCCAACAGTAAGGAAGAGAAACATATCTATTGCATGGGATGTGTAGAGAAGAACATGCTGGAACAGACTGTACGGTACTAAATGAACAATATTAAAAGGGTAGTTAGTGGACCAAACTGATTTCTACAGTGACTACATTACAGTAGATCCACAGAGTTTCATTGAGTAGAAATGTTCACATTTTCAGTGAAATTAACCTAGGGACAGTAGTGAAGGCTGACTCTTTTTCCTTCAGAAGCAAAGAAATTACCTTCATCCTTATTCACTACTGTTCAGAATACTCTCACCTTTTATTTCTTATCCCTGCTTTTCTTCCTACGGGAAGCTGGCTGCCATAAAGGAATTGAGAAAATCAAGACCGAGCCTTATTATCAAGGCACTGCTGCATACCCATGGCTGGAAAAGAGGAGACAGACAGCTAGAAATAGCTTTTAGCTTACTATGGTCAATACAAGGACTATGAGTTGAATGATAGAAAATGTATGGTCTTATACCCTGCTTTCAAGGAAGAAAATAATGTAGTTTGTTTCAGGCACAGCACTGTACCATTCTGCTGCAACTTCTGTGTGCTGCAATTTTAAGGAAGTGGAAGATATAAACTATTAAGTCTTTCAGTGGATGTCACATCACATGGTTGCTTGTTGTTTATCATATATGGGCAGTAAATATAACTCGATAAGCTGCACAAAGAGATAATGGAGATAATGTATATATTCAATGCAAGCTCCCAGAAATTATGTGTGTGTGTGTATATATATATATATGGTATAACAGTAAGTACTAAGTAGTTTCAGTCAAACTTTCTGCCGACTTTAATGTTGCAAAAAAGATGAAATATTCTTCCTGTCAAACTGACGTTTCCTTCATGTTTTCATGTTTTCCTTCCCTGCCTGGAAACTTCTCTTACAGTATCTTTAATAATGGTCCGACCTAACAGCTCAGGACAATGGGACCTCAGAGGAAGGCTGGACTGGGATTTACGCTAAAGTGGTACAATGGGTTGTATTGCAAAAGATGAAATAGGTTTTTATGATACATTTAGCCAGAGTTTTGCATTGATATTCCAGTTAAATAGTGTTTAGAAATCATCTTTATCACTGCATACAGTGTGTGTAGCAATTCAGACATCTTTCTGAATCTGAATTTGCTCTTACTAACTAATGACTTTGTTGTTTTTAAACTCATGTTTTAAAGGAGGTTGCTTTTACATCTGTAACTAGAAATTCTCACTTTAGAGCCAATGTATTTTCCCTTGTAGAAATCAGTTTGGACTTACAATATGTAACATCTTCCTTTGTCCTCCATTTGACCTTAATAACGATGGTGGTAGTAGACCATTTACTTTTCTGTAGTTGAATCTTTGTGCAGACTTACGTGTTTGAACGTTTACAAACATTAATTGCTTTGGTAAGCTGAAATATTTAGTGGAGAAAAATGCATACAAGCAATCAAGTCTTGCTCAAAAACATGAGAGTGGCTATAAAATAAGCATAAGATCCAGACAAAAATAGGTAATAATACAAGCTTAAATAATGCATGATAAATTTCATTACAGGTGAAAAACCTTCTCCAACTTTAACACACTTAAAATAAATTCATTGGGTACACATCAGCCATAAAAGTACTGCCTATAGTTCATTCAGTGATGTTCAGCTTTGAAGTTTCAAAGTCAGATCTGACTGCCAGGTTCAAACTGGGAATAGCAACAACTATGGAGGTGCTTCAAATCTATTTGCAGCCCCAGTCAGTAACAAACCTAAGCACCTGCTTGAGAATTTTTAACTGTTTCTATTAGTCACACACAATCTAACATTTTAGACAGAGGTAAAGACTGAAATACAGTGAAGCAAAGAAAGAGAGAAAGAAAGAAAGAGAGAAAGAGAGAAAGAAAGAAAGAAAAGAAAAAGAAAGAAAAAGAAAAAGAAAGAAAGAAACAGAGAGAGAAAGAAAGAAAGAAATAAAGAAAAAGAAAGAAAGAAAGAAAGAAAGAGAGAGATAAAGAAAGAAGGAAGGAAGGAAGGAAGGAAGCAAGGAAGGAAGGAAGGAAGGAAGGAAGCAAGGAGGCAGATTATTGTCCAGTCTTGTATTTAGGCGTTGCACATCTGAAGGTAGATGCTTCAAATACAACAGTGTTTCTAACCCATTTTTTAAGGTGAGCTTTAATCTTTGCTGTTTAGCTGTATTGTAAATATCTCTGCTAAACTTCAGAGCAGTTGTGGTTTTTGGTTTTGTTTACACATAGATATACACATGCATCCACACATACAGACATTATGTTGCTGAATTGTATAACTTTCTGCAATATAATTCAGTTAGTATATAATTTTTTATTTAAGACAGAAATAAAATAGAATACCTTAGGAGATATTTTAAATGGAAGAAAATTAATTTTCTCGATAAAATTTTCAACTAAAACTTCTTCAAATTATCTTTGAAAAGCATCACAGTATAGGATAATATACAATACCTTTTTTTTTTTTCCCCCAAGGCATAATTGGAAACCTGAGATTGCTGTGGATTTATGAAAAATAGTCCTTTATCTTCATCATGTGAAAATTCATTTTGATTTTAAATAGCATAAATTTCTTCAGTTAGGTAGGATGTGTTCCTGTGCTGATCATCTTCAAATATAAAAATATTGATTTTCTGTAGTTTAACAGATCTAGTTGTGACAGATCGTGTCAATTATAGTTTAACCAATGTAACTATTTAACTGCTTGTTTATGTACAGCTAGTTAAAATAATTGCACTTATATGAATGATGCATTATTATGAGCACATAGTTATTTTGTGAAATAAGCATGAGATAATAAACATGAAGTTTAAAATAGCAACATATGCAATTTATTTTTAGATAAAATTCCCTTAGTCTTTTGTTTATTTTTGAAGAGGTTATGGAACCTAACCATCCCCTGCAGTAACTTGTTGAATTCTTTCAGATATTATGAAGTCTTGTTCGATTCATTTTAAGACTAATAGCTATTTCTATATATATCATTCTGTTGGTTCCTAAAAAACATATATTGCACATAGTGATAGTATGTATGCACACAATTGTTTAATGTGTTATCAGAAATCCTGAATACAGAATGTATAAGGAAATATTTGCTTTAGTGAAGGAAATGGTAAGCAAAAAAGAAATACAATTAATTTTTCATAAACCTTGTGCAAGCACCATTTCTTCATTATCTTGAATAATGTAAAACATGTTTACAAATGCAAATTACCATTTCATGGCACCAACAATTTTTAAAATCTGTCTTACTGTGGGAAAGGCTTTTACTCTGGCCATATATGCTTTTAAATATTTTTATTTCTTTATACAGTTTTTACCAATGATTACCTTAAGAAAAGAGCAAGTGTTCAGATAACAACTAGATGTTAAATCTAAATGAAAATCAAGAAAAACAAAAAAGAGAAAATATCTGAAAATTAAGCCTTACAACAGTTATCTTAGAAGTTCAAAAACATGGTGTTCCCTAGATCTGCATGGGATCCCTGGTTATATTTAATTGTGTGAGTCACAAAGAAATCTGACAATGGATGAGAGAAATAAGCTTTCTTAAAGGAAGACCAAATGTGCTAGCAATACACAGAATTAACTCTCAGAAGAGCGTGCTATTCTATTAATTCCTTTAAGTAAGTATCATCACAGTGGTAAAGTAATTAACAGAAAAAGAGCACTAGAAACAGATGTAAAATTACTCTACAGTAGTTTGGAATGCAGATTTGCAAGTTTTCATGATTTGCATTTACTGGGATGCTTTTGAATGAAGCCCAGAAGTCCTGGTTTAGAGCATTGGCCCACACGAAGAAAGTAGCTTTGTAAGCTTTTAGCAAATAGGCATTCATAGCCATATGGCAAGAAAACTGAGGGGATGGAAAAGGAAAACAGAAAAAAAAAAAAAAGATGGAGATGTCTGTACCATTTGAGTTATTTAAATGTTTGAAACGTCATTACAGGTCTTTGTACAGGAGTCAACAACTCTGACTTCCTCTTGAAGTGGTGTGCAAGTTCAGGAGAACGTTTATCACACACAGGAGATGGACTTTCCTTGGTCTCCTCCTTCGTGTTGATTTGGTTTGTAGAGAGTGTGGGAAGCAATTGACTGTGCCTTCACTATTCCTACGCTCCATTTGTAAGCTTGTCTGAACTTTATCCAAGGTCTTTTTCTTCTGTGAAAGTGTTTGGTAACCATAAGAAGGAATCTGTCTTTAATGGTGATCAAGGTTCATCCATCTTCTTTTCAAATGTAAGCTTGGTAGACCAGCCAGACACTCATGAAATTTTTCCTTGTGACTTGGGGATGCCTTGGTGAGTAGTAAAAACCTTCAGGCAAATATTAGGAATTTATAGAGGTTGGGTTGCTGAAGCTTACATTAAGTGTCCTGTTCAGATGGAAAAAGCAGTTGCTAGTTCCTAGAAATAAATGAGTTCTAGGATTTTCTTGAAGTTGATGTTTGTTGGAAGTCAGGTGATTGAAATCTACTCATTTTCCATTCCCCCTGTTGTTCTGCACTGCAGGAAGTCAGCTGTCTGACATTAGCATCTTTATTGTACATGATAAATTACTTTCACATGCATTAGGACAAAACAAATGCCTAATACTGAAGAGATAAACAGGTGAGCCCAGGGTACCTCTTCTCATTTTTAAGTTGATATAGGCTATGCATTATGCTAAATTACACGGTGCGTTCGCTTGGTTCAGTGAGAACTTGACACAGAAAAACAAGCAAGCATGATGGTAAGTAGATAAAGGACCAATATGATCTTTACAATGGGTAGAGTTATGATTTTAAGTGAAGTCTTGGTGGACTTGATGTAAGCAAGTCTGAGAACTAAGAGAGTTAGTCCAGAGAATTGTTTTAGGTAAGACTTTGTTAAAAGATATATTAATTTATACGGAGGGGAAAATAAGTAATGCTTATACTTACACAGAATAGGGCAAGCATGTTGATACTGAAAAAGAAGAAATTGGTGTATTTGGCTGAGCAGAAGGTATTATTAATATCCCATTTTAATAGCTCTGAACCTACAGGAATAGCATAGACAATGCTTGAGGAGAGAATTATTTGAAGAAAAACCTTTTATGTGATACCAAGTTTCTTTTACTACTAATTCTTTTGTTGTTGAGATATTTGCTGAAATACAGCAATGTAACAAATAACTTAGTCTGACTATTGCTTCTGCTATTTTATTAGAGGTTTGTTTGTTTGTTTGTTTTTCCTTAAGAGTACTTTCAGCAAACCAGTTTCACTTGCCCTTTGATTGTCAAGGTTCTTCTTGTCACAATTAAATTAATATTTCTGACTAAAAAAGTAACACTTCAGATCTCATTTCAGTATAATAGTAAAATATGACTGTGATGTTTGTTTTTGCAGCTGTAATTTAAGAGGGAAAAGTCCTAATATAGTCAGGTTGCATTATTATACATTGTTTGTAGTAAGAAACACGTTTTCTCTTTTGTTAAAGAGTAGGCAGTGTTTTGTCCATTTTACACTCTCCTACCAACCTCATCCATCTTGGAAAAGGACCACAAGCTATGTAACAGTATGGAAGAAGTGGCCCATCAGCTGCCCTTTTAGCAAATGGGGGAGAAGAAGAAAATACAGATAAAGTTAATTCTATACAACAGATATTTAAGTCAAGGGTAGATAATTTTCTTCAAGGTACTAGAGAAAATGGAAGACAAAACTAAGATGACTTGCACATATTTTCAAAACAACGGCTTCAATTTTTTTTTTTTTCTCCAAATTTTGTTTATAGATTATCTTTTTAAATTGCTTCCTCTAATAGAATTCAAAAGAACCAAGTTGTATAGCTAGTAATAATATGGGCCTCCTACCTTTTATATGATAATTTAACTTTACTCTTAACATCTTATTTCAAATTGTATTTTGAATCTCTGTCTTGCAAATGCCTGCCTCTGTGTATATAAACAGCCTGCAGGCGTCAAATTCAGGTTAAGCATCTAGATGCTAAATAGCCATATGTGAATTGTTTCCTTCTTTAATTCCCATTGTTCTAAGGCCAGAGAGCAATTTAGCTGACACTAAAATATAGCTAAGACTTGATTCAGTTACACAGGGATAGGTGTCTAATACTATTGTAGAGGCACTAGGAGCATTTCCAAGACATTTACAAGGGAATGACATATCACTGGATCTGAAGAAAGTGGAACGTGGGATACATTTCGGCAAGCCACATGCCACTATGCACCCACTCTTAGGTAAATAAAATAAGCTTTTTGTGGCTTTTCAGCTAAACCATTTGCTAGGGTCCATCAGCCAGACTGATGGCTACGGTAGGAGTTTAAACATAGCACACAGATATATAAATGTAAGCGGATCACAGAACTGAAATATCTTAAACTGAATCCCAAACTAAATTAAGTTAATTTTGTGTATTCATATCACGTACATTGAAATGCACTGGCTGATGTGAAAGTTAAGGGACATATCTCTGTACTCAGTGCTATGTCATGAGACTGACATTTTAAAATATTAAACTTTATTTGAAGAGTCTATAATGTAAAAATATAATGTGATTGAATTAATTTATAATCTAAATTCTTCTGAAATGCAAATCTAAAATAGTGGTTGAGGCTCCCAAATTCATCAAACTGACTTAAAAACCATCAGTTCAACAAACAAGACCCTTTCTCAGTAATTAGATAACATTTCCAAGGTTTCTGCACAAATAAATGTTACAAATTCTCCTTTAGAAAAGGGAAGGAAAAGCAGCAGCTGAGATTCTTTAGTCAGACTCCAAGAAGCATCAAATATTAGATGATCTGTGGTGAAGTCTTGCATGACTTTTTCATAAGGGTCGAATCTGAAAAGGGTGTGTGTGCCGTAACCTAGAAAGGTTACAAGTACAGTAGAGAGATTGAAGAGAATCTGCCTACTGACTACTTTCCTGTGCCCCATGGTAGGAACGAGTAAAGATAGGAAGAAGGTGCTATGTTTTCAGGATGTCTTTGGAACAATTCAATCAACCCTTGCTTCCCACAGCAATTAGACTATTTCCCCCAAACCAAGACTGGTCTAAAACAGTCCTAGCAGCATTCAGAAGTTCTTTCATGGTCCTTGTTCTGATCCTTGCTTCTCTCTCCTCTCCCTTCATAAATCAGAGAAAGGCACCCAATATTATAAAAAAAGAAGAAGAGGTGGTGTGGTCCCCAGTACTAGATTCTTATTAGCAAGACATATGAAGGAAAATTTAGTCAGCTATGCTACATGATCAAAATGCAAAGTTCGAAATGTAAGAAGACTAAATAAATTAATAATAATAATAAAGGGAACAATTGGGAGATTAAAAAACTGTCTTGATTATTTTGAGGACTTATCTCACCGGTTTTGACCATCAAAAATTTTGTGCCTATCCTTTTGGAAGAAAAATAGTATCTCTCTTCAAAAAGACAGAACAGCATGAGTTGCAGGGAGGGGTATAAACAAGTGAAGAAGAAATTGAAGAATAAATGCCTTAGCCTATAGAATCTTGACAGCAAGCTATCGATATTCTCTTGTTGGAAAGCCTTGTTCTGACTTAATTTTGTCTTAATTTAAGACTTCAGTCTCTGAAGTCTTAAAGAAATAAAGAAATCCCTCTGTTTCTCTAATCATGTCTCTAAACAATTTTTGAGTGGATTATGTTGATGAAGCCTGTGAATTTTATCTATTTTCACTGTGGCAAGGGTTTCTTACATTGAATTGTTTTAAACAGTGACGGCTCTAAAGATGCATTATCCCTGTTTTTAAGGGTGTCTTCCAATAGTCACAGATGGGTTCATCAAAATTTACTAATCTGAAAGCCTACTAATAAAAACAAACTTGAGAATTGATGCTAAGGCAAGTCTCTGTTATATATACCTTTTTTGATTAAAAACACATATATAATATATATATATAATTATAAACTACTACTACTACTGGAAAGACTACGCATCATTGTTCCACTAAAAATGACATTTAACATTTACATGGTTTTTTTCTCATTCAAAATGTAAATTAGATGCTGCCCATCTCACTGAGATGGTATAGTTAATTAACACTCTTGCTGAAGAAAAATGAAGACCCAGACCCTCAAGACAGTTAATGGATGTTATTACATTTTTATATCTCCTGGGACTCTCTGGAAAGAGGGGTATTTGGATTAAATATTTTTTTAAATGTTTTGGTCAATAATAATTTTAGTTGCATCTTTTCTCAAATGTTCATGTCCATTAAAGTATGTATGAATTAGATATTTGACCCAGACAGTTCATGATCTCATTATGAGATAGCTGATAGCTGGTGACCATGGAGGGAACTGAAGGAAAATAGCAACAGATGCTCATTTACTGTATGTTAATGAAATATTGCCTTGAAAACGTAGGGCATGAAGAGAAGCAAGTGGCTTATTAAGTCTGGCAATGTCAAATAGCAGGTTTTCCATAGAAGTGCTGATGCACATGAATCAATACTCTAGTGTGAAGAGGGCAGAGTACTTGGAGAAGTCAGAGACCTCAAAGTGACTTCAGGTTTGATGTGCTAGAAGTAATAAAATGAGATCTTGTAACACCTAAATCTTTTGGATTCAAAGAATATTTCTCTTTCTTGTCCTATTATGATAAAATCAGAGTTCACATGTAAGCATAAGATAAATAAATATCCATGTTTGCAATAACCATATTTCATATTGAATTGTTTCATCAGTTCCAGTGGTGGCTGAGAATGACTAAAGTGTAACTCTTTTCTAGTAAATATATCCAGAATTGATGATAGTCCGAAATTGGTGAATTTACATTTTTTAATGTCTTCCAGACATAAAGCTTACAAGCAGACTTACCAAGTAAAAATTATTTGTAACACTGAAAATAATATTGTGCAGATATTCCCACTATAGAGGAAAACTAATGACATTTGCATATTTGGTGCTTGCTTAGTGCTACCATCTGTCAAAGTAACATAGCCTGGTGCTGCTAATTTCAAAGGTGATGAGACTGACCCAACAGATCTTGAAGTATTTAATTGCAGAGGTTGAGAAGATGATCAAAGGTCAAGTTTGTCCCTATAATCTTAATTCAGCCTTTTAATGCAGGAAGAATTATGATATAGTCTGAGTGCTAAATTTAGACTTCATTTAGAAAATTAATCAAGATTAGACAGTGAGGAGGGCTCCTGTTTTCACTTACTGCAAGAGTTTGCATGTAAATACACACGTTAATACACACATGCACACGTATATCCGTAGTTGCACACCAGCATATGCATACATAGATACATGCGCATAGTGAACCAAGGAGAACTAAAGGCAAGATGTGATGGTCTGAATACAGTTGATGAGAACATGCTTGAAAACTGGATTTCATTTTTGTCTGTCACAGACTTCTTATGTGAATATGGTCAAGTCATTGGAACGAGTTTGGCCTTTCTCTTTTTGGGGCTGCACTGTGGATTCTGGCCACTCTTCTTCAGGCTGCACCGAAAGAACCCCTGTAAGGCAGTATTTCAAGTTTTTCTTTGATACAGTAATAATAATGACAAATATACAAATTAAATTTGTCAATCAGCAAGAAATCTTTATAATATGACCTTTCCATGATTTTGGCATTTATTTTTTTTCAGCCTTGCATGCCAGATCTTGACATAAACTATTTAAAATACATGGCAACATATAAGGAGATAAGGTGGCTTTCTTGGTTTAGCTTTTTTATCTGGATTCATTTTCATACATAAACCTGTTGTCTGAGAGTGAAAAAGATCCCAAAGTTTTATATTTAATGCAATTATGTAGTGAAATTTAATTAGAGGGTTGTATGTAAAAATAAATAAACTTTTAAAAAAGTAGTCTAAAAAAGAAATTTAAAATGATTGGTTTTTTCCTGATATGTTAAATTGCTTTATGATAGCCTTGAAGAACAGAAAATGTTTTTTTATATAGTCTCTTTTCAGTTATTTACAATATGTAGTGGAAAGAAAAAATAATGGACAGTTTTGATTTTTTTTTTTTTCCTTCCCCCTTTCAAACAAGTCTTTCGCCTTTCAAGCATAAGGTGAATGGGGTAGATTTAGCAGCAAGGAGTAATCAACTACACAATCAGCTTCATTTTTGTGATGATCTTGAGTTTTTAAGATCAAGTTGGCTGGCTTCCAAGGGCAGAGAGTAGAGATTAAAGTTTGTCACCTTCAGCTCTGTGTTATTAAAGTGACAGAAAGATTGCTCAAACAAGCACAAGTACTAATGCCTTTTCAGTGACATTTTCATAACATGTTTTTGTTGTTTTTTTTTTTTTGTTTTGGTTTGTTCCCACCCCCTCAAAATGTCTGTTTGCATTTTCTGGATATTACAATTAACCCCATTCAATATAAACAGCTCATTTCAGTATTTGGTCCCAGGTCTAGTTCTGCCTCAATATTCATTCTAAGTCTACTGTGTTTTTCTGAAGTTTTATGACAATATGACAACTGAAGGGAATCCTTCTTTCCAATGTGTGACATCTAGCCTTAGGCCAAGACCAGGCAAGTTGGGGATTTTTGTATGGTATTAGTCAGGCTTCGGATTACACAATCAATGGCCAAGTAAGATGCCTACAACAACTACATGAAGGGAAAACAAAAAGAAAAGTACAACATACAAGACATCAGCACTGTATCTCTTGGTCTCGCTGTGTGTTGTAGCACCCAAAACATGTCCTGAATAACCAATGGGACAATATTTCAAAAAAGGCTTGTGGAGAACTGCAGAGAGAAATGTTGGCAGTCATAAGATATTAGGAAAGATACAAGTGATTTTTCTTCTATAGGCAGGTCAACCTCAGCCAGGACCTGGGGGAGAAGACGGAGAGATGATCCAGGAAGGGAAAGTGTGCCATTGGTATTGATAGTTGGAAAGAAGAGTGTGAAGATCTCTTTGGAACTTCAAGAGAAATCTTTTCAATGCTTAAGGGCAATATTTAAAAAACTACAAGTTTTCACCTGTGCATAGGAGCTACCGTTGACCCCATTTCCAGTTTTTACTTCATCTGTTATTCTTCATTCTCATATGTGAGGTTGTGCTCCATCATTCAGAAAGCGGGCTTCAGTTACTGCTGCTTTTCTTGATCCAGCAAGAACTATTTCTCTCCCCGACGATTTCTAGGAAAGGTGTTTCTGCATTTTTGCTGCCTTAATAACTGGAACTCTTCTTCATGCACAGATTTGAATATGCATATATGTGTATTATTTGAAGATAAATACATATATATATAATATACATGCATGCATATGTATATGCAGGTAATAGGACTAATGACTTTGAGGCCCAGGTTCACAGCTGATTTCAATCTTGATGCTGTGAACATAAGTCTTAACATGTTACAAGCAGCAGTCAGTAACACCCAGCTGTGGTATGTTATTAAATGAGAGCACATATTCAAATACACCCACACGGTTGTGGTCTTTACAGATAACGGGTAAATGACAGTCACAGGCAGTTTCTGCATGTGTGACATTATATCTGCTGTACCTTTGGTGTTGTTTAAAGTATGACTATTAATATGATACTTTACTGCCAAAGATTGAATCAAATGCATTCAAAGTTGTGTTTGTTATTAGTGTTTCATACTAAAAGTAGCTTTGCTCGTAACATCTTTACTTTTGGCTACAGTTTTCTTGTATTGTTTTTCTGTTTGTGGATTCTTGGCAAAAGACAAGGCCTTATAAAAATTAAATTTATTTCAGCATAATATTTACAATTAAGCAAATGAAAAATAAAAACCAAAACCTTGCCTTTTAATGGAAATGTGCTTCCAGATACCCTTTTCACTCAGTGCTGGGGTAAAGAAGGATAAGGTGCCTAGACCTCCTGGCTTTGTATCTGTTCAGCACTTGAACAGGGCAGACCCTCAGTCTCGGCAAACGCCAGGTCTTTCTACTGGAATGCAGACAAGGGACATGTGGGATGCAGTGTCCTGCAGTATGTTGCTGCATAACACTAATAAATAATAAAGTGTAAAAATCACAAGATGAGGCTTTTAAAGAAACGTCTTTACTTAATTCACTACGGGAGCACTGGATATGCGATATTCCAGGACTGACAGGCATTAGTTTTTGCCACTACTCCCAGCTGAGCTGGAAATGAGTATCCTGAGAACGTGCACTTAAAGTCTGTCTTTTTTTTTTTTTTTTTTTTTTCTGCAGCATTAGTTTAACAACTGTATCCGCTGTTCTGGCTTCAAAGCACCTGAATCTCATTTACTTTAGGAACAATTCTTTCCCCAATAAGCAAAGGGTTATGCTATTACCAAAGTGCAGAAAATACGAGTACTTTTCAATAGAAAACTGTTCCCTCCCAAAGTGTCTGAGTTTTGACTGAGATTCTGACTTCTCACTCACTGGAAATTGTCTGATAACTCCAGCAGGACCTGGATTTGCAGTTGTCAACTCATATTAAAAGCTGTAGAGCTGTTAAAAAATCTGAACATATTCTTTCCAAACATATTCTTTCCTTCTATCATCACTAATGTGTTTTCATTTGAAGTATCATTCAAGTGTTGCTGGTAATGTCCTTGTTAACCACACAGAGCCTTAACTTGAATGTAGGGGTAGTCAGTTAAGCAGCTGGAACTCAGGAATTGAGTCTACATAAGTTACACATGGAGTAAGCTGATTTTTTAGCTGTTCATGCAGTCATTCCAAGTAGATGTCATTTAATGGTCACTTTCACTCAGCCAAGGTTTATTTGAGAGGAGCTAATCTAAAAATAGAAAATTTCAGTTAACTTTCCAGTGAAAACAACTATTTCTTTATGAATTGTTTGGCTCAACTTTTCAGGACGGGGCAGAAAAAGGAAAAATAATTACCCTGGGAGATTGCAGTCAAATATTCTAGTTTGAAAGGTGAAAGGCTAATGAAAAACTTGGATAGTGCAGTGATAAAACTATATACAAGCTTATAAGGAAATTAAATCCTTTATATTCAGTTCAGGATATGCAGTAAGTAAAATTGGGACCTGCATACTGGTAGATAGAAAGAAAGATGAGATCAGAGCACATTTACTGGGGATTGTACATGCATTGTACGTCCAGAGTACCAAATAAGAAGAGGAAGTGGCTGAGTGGAGAAAAGATGGGGAAAAGAAATCTGCTTATGCTAGTTAAAGATAACATTGTAATATAGGCATACAGGGTGGCAGGATTAAGGAAACTTTAATTACTGCATTCCTTTACATCTAATTTGTTACTTCACATTTTTTTGTTCATGCATTTTAAATCTACAGATTGCATGGTAGTAGAATTGTATGGTTTTAATTTTAATGAGGTGTGTATACCTTGTTAAAATTAATATGTCATCTCCGACTCTTCTGTCCTATGAATTTTACCCCGGGCTCTATAGCACTATAGGTAGGAAAGTTATTAACAAGTTGTACAGATTTAATGTTATACAAAATTATATTAAGTCCTTGTCCTTCTTAAACTTCTCTAAGATGGTGATGAGATTTAATAGAGACACACATAGTTTTCCCATTTCTAGGTTGTATCATTCTCTTAGGCCACCATGTAGGAATGAGCAGGGCAAGCGTCCCTGGGCAGGCACAGTCAAGGCTGGTGGTGACATTGAGGCTGCATCAGATCTCTTCACTGCAAAGCACTGACTGCTACATGGGTGAAAAACCCTCTCCCTGAAAGATTTCCTTCACAGTAGCATGGCTTTCAGGTTTGGAAAGTGACAGTCCCTTTTCCTGCTGATAGAAATGTTGCATTGATCCATTCATCACTTGAAAAGACAAGAATAGCATTGGATAAGTGTGAGACCTATGGGACTGTTATGATACACAAACAGTAAATATTCCATTCATGCTTATTGAAATTGCTAATTTTTTCCATTTGACTCTCAAGCGTTGAATCCAAAACAGCATGCAGACTCATTTATGGGCCCCAGGAACACCTTCTCAAGCTCAAGTCTGTTCATTATTCAAGGGGTGTTGTATTAGAACAGTTGTCTAGCCTGAAATATTCCGCCTTGCTTTTGAAAAACTGTTCAGTTTTTCCATTATGAAGTTTTCCTTATCAGAGCAGACTTCCGTTTATTTAATTTTTGTGGGAAAGTTTATTTAGGGAATCATTCTAAAACTCTACAGGTCCCAGCATTAGGCTTGTTGGTCACAAGGAGTCTTCAACAGGGAATAAATGAAAACAGGGACTCTGTTTAGCTCTCATATTGTTCACCAGAAAGAAAATACCTAGTTATTAATTAGAGCAATAAACCAGCAGTGTATGTAATAATGTACATTTTGTTTAGAGTGGTACTTTTAAGCTGTACTTTCCTATTCTTTATGAGAAAAATCCTCCCACACGTCTCCAAATCTTGTGGGTGTTCAGTGCATGAGGAAAATTGGCAGAAGCCAAATAAAATTAAATCAGCTAAAACAGAAGAGTTCGGAAGAACTTTTTTTCTCCTTTTTTCTAATGTGCATATACTCAAAATAGTAAGACCAACAAGATTAATCAGTAAATGCCATTTCTTTGGACTTGAAATGGTCTGAAAATGTGACTTGCACCAGCTTTCATGACAGTTACATTCTGTCAGTGAAAAAAGTAAGATACAATTGCATGGACAAAATAATATGAGAAAAATAAGTTATGATCCAGATTTTTCTGAGGCATTCTTTGAGCATTGAATATCAGAGTTGCCCAGTCCCACCAGGGCAGAATAGGCACGGCTGGTTGCTGGATGAGTTAAGCTGTGCTGGGCAGTGGGTCCCTGCTGTGTCTCACACATAAGAGTTGACATAAAGTGATCTACATGGGACAGCAGGTGTTGTCTTATGTGGGATTTGGGGAATGTCCAAGCATGTATGTCTTCCCTCTAAAATGATGGAAGGGGGGAGTAAAAATGTGGATGAGGCTCTATAGCAGACTATGGCATTACATTCTTGCGTGAAACAGAACAGCAAATATTGCATGAAAACCTTAACTTTTGGAAACTACAGTGAATCCTACTGTCAGTCTCTCCTCTCGAAGTCTCATTTAAACGGTGACTTTAAATGAGCAATCTGCCAGTGTTTCAGTCCTTTGCCACCAAGATGATCATCAACATGCGGTCCTTACTTTGACCACCATGTTTTACTCATTGATGTTTAGAAAATGTATCAAAGAAATTTAATCTGAGTAACAGAATAACTATTATACACTATTGTTTTAGCAGTGTGAAGACTGCTAAAGGGGGAGTAAAGTTTTTGAGTGAACAGCTACATGATTAATGAAGTTTTGAGCATTTTATGTGCACTGACATCTAACTCTTTCTGATTCTTCAATAGTTCTGTCTAGAAGAGGTGTGATAACCAAATTTGTTTGTTGAAGCACTGTATATTAAATTTGCAAATTTTGCAAATTACAATACAGAATTACAATACGTCTTTGTATTCATGTAAATCTGAATTGCATCGTGGATGCTATTTCTTTTAAAAGCATAAATAATCACTGGGAGTAGGATGATGGTTTTGATTTTCTGTCACCAAAAAAAGGAGAAAATATTTAGTGTAAGGGGACCATCATCTGCTACTGAATAACTGTTATGCAGCAATTGATAGAAATTGGTAAGGAAGTAATTTTCATGTATTTAGAATGATTTTGATGTTGCCACATAGTTAGAAATCACAATCAAATGTGCGTGATTTACTCATCCTGTGTTACACTCTCAGAATTATTGCAGTTTATTTTTCTATTCTCATTTTGAGTGCTTAAAGGGTCTATTTTTTTCAGTCACTTCAGCTTCATTAATTAGCAAATTACCACTTCAGTTAAAAGAAATTTAAGGGGTTTGACATGCAGAGTATGTCAAAAAGGTCTTTCCATATTTACACTATTTGTGATCCCGTCTAGGTCATGAACTTTATATGAATTACAGCATTTAGATAAGTGATGGAAGTGGAAATTATGCAAAAAAAAAAAATCTACATCTTGTTCAAAATGAGCTAAAACTCCAAAGATCACAAAAAACGATATCATAATTCATGTTATTTATATTTACTGAGAATTCCTATGTTTACCATGGTATCTCTATATGATTTAGTTTTAGGTAGTCCTGTAAGGAGCAGGGAGTTGGACTCAATCTTTATGGATCCCTTCCATCTTGAGATATTCTATGATTCTATGAGCTCTGTGGAATTTTCGTCCTATAACCTTGAAGATACATATTTTTCTCCTCAGAGATAATGAAAATGATGCCTCCCCTTTTTAGTCTTTTATGACTCACAGAACAGGCAGTATTCTGTAAATTTGACAGGTTAGCTTCTTGCTAGCAATAAAAGGCTTCAGCTGGAGAACTGACTGACCTCTTCAAATAGTAACATAAAATGTTTCCAGTTCTCTGGGGTATGTATAGGGAAGGAGGGAGTGGAGGATATACACGTTTAGAATTCTCTCTAGAATATACATGTTCTTAACACACACTGAAATAGGGACAGTTGCAGGTATTCTCTTCTAGTTCATAGCCCATTAGTTCTTCTAGTATGTAGTACTCTCATAGAAGAAATATGATTTAAGTAGTGATTTAAATGGTGATTTAAGCAGTTTAGAGATCATTGTCTTATTTAATTGTAATGATTTTGAATAAGCTTTAGGGAACCTAAAACCGTATTGTAACTATATCTTAATCATGCCTTCAAAATAATTTTATTTTCAATAAAGAAAACAAAACAATCTGGCTAAACATCTAGTAATATATTGTGGAAAACAAAGTCTGATCATTTATACTGCTATTTTGAGTCCAAGTGAAATCAAGAATGTAATATATTAAGTTCAAAGTAGTGTAATATGAAAACAGCTATTTTACAAAACCATACTGTGATCCATGTTTTTCTGTTTTCCTTTAATATGCAAACACTACTATAGCTACCACTATTACAATCTTGAAAAACTAGCAGGCAAGGATCTTGCAATTAACTTGAAAATTTTGTTTTCCAAAAAGTTTAAGTGTGTAGTCAAGTCTATAATTATGCAGTTACTTGATTATTACTTTATATATCTATATATTTTAATAAGGAAATATTAGGAGTTCAGTCGAAATAAAGACTGTATTGAAGAGCACCAGTTATGCAATGTCCAGCAGAGGTAATTAATAAACCAAATTACCTCCAGGGAAGTATGGGGATAAGGTTGAGAACCTTGGTAGACAGAGAGCAGTCACAGATAACCCTACTGTGTTAGCACTGTATATTTTTAATGGGTTGTTTAAACATTTCAATCCCTTCTCCAGCCATTACAGATTTCCGTTTTCTAGAGAAAATATATAATTATTCCTGCAGATTTATGAAAGTGAGACATTTGGCAGATGATAAATTAGACAGTGGTAGACACTGATTTTAATTCTCATAATGTGGAGTCTCTTCCAAAATGTGAATATTTAATCCCATCATATATGCATTGAAACTTCTAGAACAGAGCATGCATTAAATGTACAGGATAAGGAACTCTGCCTAAGAGTGCAGTGACTGACAATGTCTATGGAGTCATTGTAAATAATGCTTAGACATGAGCTCCTGTTTTGTTTCTGCATCTGTTACCCAAAATACGTGACAGAGGATGGGAACATCAAGTAGGTTGGCTCAGCAAAAGGCAGGACAAGGTTCTGTGGTAGGAAACTATGTGCTATGTGCACCCATGCTAGGAACAATGACTCATTTATGACTATTGTATCTGGAGTCGTTTACTTAGCGTTTTGGTGAATTTTTCATTTGCTGGAACATTTAAACTGACTAAACTTATCTTTGTAAAATACATGCTACACCTCAAGCAGAAGTTACATTCCAATACTGAAATCATGCATTTCATAGTGTCCATCATGCAGGTGGTTAGACAACAGGGTTATAGTATGATCCCTTCTAATGTTAAAAAAAGTAAAAACTTTGACAATGGAACAGCAACTTTTATTCCTCAAAATGTACCTTATCAGGAAACAGATCTTTCCCTGAGAAGGAGCCTAAAACAGGTAACTTAACAAGGACCTTTGATAAGCCTGAAGAAAGTGATGAGTGAAATGCTGTGAAATTCTGTTCTTCTCTTGTATTCTTGTGCTAAATTAATGTTCATGTCTGACCAGTAGCCTTATTATTCATTCTTTCTCATTCATTTTTGATTGCTCTTTCATTTAATCCTTTTTTTTTAAAATAATGTAGTGAAGGAGGACATGATGTATGTATGATAACATGTAAATGTCCAGTCATACAGGATGAAAAAAGAAAAAGAAATTATAAACAGCAAAAAGAAAAGGTTCCAAAGAATTCCAGGACATAGAATATATTTCCATACATCATTTGAACAACTTCAGGGGCTCTAAGGCAGACCCTTGCAAATATTTACCAGATCCTGAATTTATACGCATTTGTCTCATGTTGTATGTTATTTGTGATCTGTACATAATTCATATTACACATGAAAAGATGAAACTGCATAGGTGGTTTTAACAGGATGATTCACTGAAATTAATGGACAGGCAGCCAAGGTAGCCTATGGATTTTTGAAATTAAACTAATAATGTGGATAGAAAGAATGAGGTTGATTCACTGTGATTTTATCTGAAAATTACTTTCTTTTTTTCTTCCACATGTGCAAGTATGTGTGAGGGACAAAAATAATGTGAACTCAATGAATAAATCTTATGTATGCAGATAGATTCATCTTTTGAGACTGGATTGTGGAGAACATTGCAGGTTACGAATTGTGTCACTACCACATCACATTTAAAGCTTTGAAAATAAGAAAGGGAGCTTATAAAGAGAGAGAGATTATAAGATCATGTTGTCCATAAGTATTTTATTTTTGTCAGAGTAGCAGTAAAATTCATGACGATGGAATGTGCAGGCAACAAGGGGCTTTATGCATTGATTAAATGTCTTGGCTTTGGTCTAGTATTTAATCAACTGCCAGAATAATTTATTGCCTAGCACACCCAAGCAACATGAATATTATCCTTTCATCTTACTAGTACAGACAAAAGAAATGCTAAAGTTTCTGGAGTCGGCAAGCTAAAAAACTGAAGTGTTTTAGTATATACATTCATTGTCTGTGTATACATACATTTGTCTGTGTACATAAAAGTCAAGATAAGATTGTGCTATCATGATGCATTAAGAAAATTACTCTCCTTAAGAGCAATTCTCTACAACTGTTATCATATTTCTCATTAGCAAAGCTCCAAGTTTGTAGTTGAAAACTTGTATTCAAATATTACTTCAAAAAATCGCAGTATACACTATGTAACATTGGACTTGAAGATCCCTTTGAACATTATTTTCATGATTCACTTACAAGGTCACAGTGATAAGCTTTCCACCCCATTTCCTATTATATTTTTTAAAATTGTAATCAATTGCATCTTCTGGTTGAAACTGTCATTTTCTGACACAGGAATTAATGAATTAATTTCGATGACAAAAGATAGCAGCTTATCCTCTCTTGTCCAGAATAACTGAACTTCTTCAACCATACCAAAGTACCCTAAAAAGATATAAAGCATGTATCATGGAAATGAGTGTGTGTTAGGCTTTATTTCTCTTGCAGTTACACTTACAAACTGCTGACATTGACCTGTTTGCAAGCAAAAGATCCTAATCCACTATAACTAAACTCTGTGTCAGCTGACCCATTATACCAAATGGGGACCTGACTCATACTGACAGCCTTGATCTCAAGAGCATAGGACATAAAAAAATGAGATAGATAAAGGTTCACATTAAGAGCGAAAGTACACTGACTTTCGCATGATCAGAGAGCAGATGAAGGAGGGTTAATAGAGGCCATGTTTCCTGAATCCTGATGCAGCTTGGTATCCTACATATCCTTTTGAACCAGAAAAGAAAACAGAGAGTGAAGTTCTTGTTCTATTAACATAGGATAGATGTTCTGGAGACTCCTAAGTGTATGTCTTGCAATGTAGGCTTTAATGTGAGTGTGGTTTTTCCTATATCTGATTAGACATTAGTTTATATTAGATCACAGAATAACAGAATTACAGAATCACAGAATGGCTGAGGTTGAAGGAACCTCTGGGAGTCATCTGATCCAAACCCCCTGCTCAAGCAGGGCTGCATAGAGCTGGTTGCCCAGGACCATGTCCAGATGGCTTTTGAATATCTCCAAGGATGGGGTCTCCACAACCTCCCTGGACAACCTGTGCCAGGGCTCAGTCACCCTCACACAGACAAAGTGTTTTGTGATGTTCAGACAGAACCTCCTGTATTTGAGGCTGTGTCCACTGTCTCTTTTCCTGTGACTGAGCATCACTGAAATGATCCTGACTCTGTCCTCTTCGCATCCTCCCTTCAGGTATTTATATACATCAGTGAGATTCCCTCCGAGCCTTCTCTTCTCTAGGCTAAACAGTCCCAGCTCTCTAAGCCTTTTCTCATATGTGAGGTCCTCCAGTCCCTTAATCATCTTAGTGGACCTTTGCTGGACACTGTTCAGTGTGTTCGTGTCTGTCTTGTACTGGGGAGCCTAGAACTGTACTCTAGGCATGGCCTCACCAGTGCTGAGTAGAGGGGAAGGATCACCTCCCTCCACCTGCTGGCAATAATTCACCTAATGCAGCTGAGGATACCATTGACCTTTTTTTGCTGCAAGGGCATGTTGCTGGTTGATACTCAACTTGGTGTTCCCCAGGATCTTCAGGTCCTTTTCTGCCAAGCTGCTTTCCATCTGGGTGTCCCCCAGCACATCTTGGTGCATGGTATTGTTCCTCCCCAGGTGCAGGACTTTGCACTTTTCCTTATTGAGCTAGATAATATAGACCTGACATGAATAAGATTATTATGGGGGTATGGGTAGTTTTTGTTTGTTGTGGGTTTTCGTTGTTGTTTTTTTTTTTTTTTTTAAGAAAATGTTAAATTACTATGGCTAAGTGTTCTCTAAATAAAACAAATTTGTGGTTGCCTCTCTTCCCTCTACTACCAAATAAAGAGTTAAAATGGAAACTACAGATTTAAAGAGAAAATTAGGCATTTTTTTCTGTCACATTCTAGAGCAATATGATAGATAAGGACAGTGTTCCCACCTTAAAAGAAAGGGAAGAGGTGTCACAGGGTTAAGTGCATGGGAATAGTTTGCTGGAATCTTCACTCAAAGCAGCACAAGTTTGCCTAGAATAAAAGGGGTTTTATTTGTTTTATTTGGTTAGAGGTTTCAATTGAATGAAGGTATTCCTGCAGATTGCCTATTTGTTAAACAAAATACGTAAAAGCTTATCATCCTTCTCTTAACACCTGTCTGTTATTTTAGTCTGCTGTTTCCCAATATTTTCTTAAGGGACTCTGCTTCACTCAGTTGTTAAACAAAGGGGCTCCATGCTTTTTATTCCTCTTCTTTTCCCTCTGTCATGAAAGCTTAACTCTGTGCTAAAGAATGAAGTAAACAGCACCCGATCAATCAACAAGGGCTTCCTGTGCAAGTACTTTTATTTTTTTTCCTACATTTCTTTAACAAAGTTTCAAACTTGGGGTTTTTCCATGATGTCTCTAGTTCAAAATAATTCCAGAGAAATAAGTTGGTGAAGTACTTCACCAACTGAGCCAGTCGAAGTACTGTAAGAGAGACCATCTTTAAAATGAGAGATAACTCCTAAAATATGTTCTCCTCATGACAATATGACCAAAATCTAAACTAATGGTTCTAACAGCTTTAATACTAGACCTGAAATAAAACAAAAAAATGTTTGTACATTTTAAGTCTGCAAAGTTCCACTGTCAGGGTAAAAAAGGTTGGGTTTTTTTTTTTTTTGTTTAGTCACATGCAAGAACTACTTTGGTCCTTACCTGGTTCTGTATGGTGTTAAGTTTTAATTCCATGCATCACCTTTGAGTTAGTATTATCAAAGGATTATAAAAGCAGAGCTATGCTCTACATTGTAAAAATATTTTTTGAGTGCACCACCTTTCAGTAATTGTCAACAATGGATAATTAAAAACAGAGAGGAATTTAATACTGGTCTGTTAGGATTTTTCATGAAAGTATGAGTTCAAATTAAAGAATTCTGTCACAGATACAGGTTTCAAGTGATGAGATTCAAGATGAATGAGTGTATGAAGAATGCTTCACCTGAAATCAGTACTTCCTTCAGTTTCTTAGCCCAAAAGGAAATATATTGGCATATTCTATGTTTTTACCTATAGGAGAAATGTTTTCCATGGGAAAAACATTTTGTTGAAATGAAATATCAACAATATCTTTTATATATGTATGCATGTATATATATGTGTGTGTGTGTGTTTTTATATATGTATGCTAATATGTACAAACATGTGTGTGTGAAAACATAAATTAGGTAGTGGCTTCTTTATTAGTTTGTTCCCTGAGTCTTGAGCATAGCATTGTATTCATCGGTGTATTAACTTTTGATTTGCAAAAAGTAAAAAATAGGTGTTATTATGTCAAAATACAATTGCTATTACAACTTTTTAATGTTTCAGCATTACAACTAGGTGTCTAAGGAATAACATTACTTAATGATTCAGCACTATTTCCAAGAACTGTTTCAACAAAAGTAGGAAATTCCAAAAGAATATTGATATGTATTTGCTTTATTATGGAAAACTGTTAATGGATTTTAGAAAGAAACTTTTCTTGTACATTTTTAGTCATTGTTTACCAAAGTATGCAGGTTGAAGTGTCTTTGGGGTGATTAGATAATTGTTCACACAAAGTTGGATTTTTGTTTTTCTTAAAAAAGAAATAAAACCCATAACTTTCCATAGGAGGAATGTACTTATAGGTGTATGATAGGCTGATAATATTATACATAACATGAACATTACTCATGAAAAATCAGACTGTCAGAGTAGGTTACAATGGGCTAACAGGCTTATATTGTACTCAGAAATAAATGAGATGGTAAAATCCTTGCAAATTTGTCTGTTATTAAATTTCACTTTGAGCAGGGGCTTGGATTTGATGACCTCTGAAGGTCAACCTAAATTATGATTACATTAATCCATTGACAGAGTGAATATATCTCCTTTTCTATTTTTTAAAAAGATGATGCTCACCCCAAGGTTGGGGTGCTGGTTTTGGCTGGGATAGAGTTAATTTTCTTCATAGTGGCTAGTATGGGGCTATGTTTTGGATTTGTGCTGAAAACAGTGTTGATAATACAGGGATGATTTTGTTATTGCTGACCGGTGCTTACACAGAGTGAAGGCATTCTCTACTTCTCACATCACCCCACCAGTGAGTGGGCTGGGGGTGCACAGGAAGTTGGAAGGGGACACAGCTGGGGCAGCTGACCCCAACTGAACAAAGGGCTATTCCGTACCATATGATGTCATGCTCAGCCTGTAAAGCTGGGGGAAGAAGAAGGAAGGAGGGGAACGTTCAGTGTGATGGCGTTTGTCTTCCCAAGTAGCCGTTATGTGTGACGGAGCCCTGCTTTCCTGGAGATGGCTGAACACCTGCCTGCCGCTGGGAAGTAGTGAATGAATTCCTTGTTTTGCTTTGCTTGCGTGCACGGCTTTTGCTTTCCCTATTAAACTGTCTTTATCTCAACCCACAAGTTTTCTCACTTTTACCCTTCTGATGCTCTCCCCCATCCCACCGGGAGGGAGTAAGTGAGTGGCTGGGTGGTGTTTAGCTGCCTACCAGTTAAACAATGACAGTTGCAAAGAATTTTCCCTTGCTTTTCTCTAGTTTTCCCAAAATGAAACTATTTCAGGTTCTATCTACTCCTAAATGCTCTTAAAGGATTGCGTCTGACTGCAAATAACGCAGGGCTGTAGGGTTTGATGTAGAGCAAAGCAACTGGTGCTGTAAATCTGACATTTACGTTACATGTATTTTTTGAGTTTTATTTTAGCCTAGATGCAGTCCGGCCCCTTGGATTGAACTTCTGTTGGTGGTGGTCAGAGCACATTAAGTGTGATCTTGGAGCAATCTTTCAGTTTATTTTTCTCTGAAAGAGTCTAATTTGTACACTCTGAGACTGCAATAGGCATGATCAAGAAGTCATCTTTGAAAGTGCACTCTTGATGCAAATTAAAATGCTAATGCAGGTGTGCTCTTCTTCTCCTTCCCTCATCTCTGTGACTCCTTTTCCTCATTTTGATGTTAACTATGTCACTTATCTTAAGACCTTTTGAAATACTACTGCTGCTAGTTTGTTGTCTCAATGACACCATGACCTACTTATCTTTTCTTCATCTAAATAATATATCACTTATGCTTCTCTGACCTTGTACTTTTTAGCCATGTTCTATCCATCACATTTTCTATTAATTGAGCCATCAGTTCTGTCCTGGAGTACCTGTTTAACTGTACTTGTGCATGGAAACACACTCATTCAAAATCTCCCCCCTCACTCCAAAACCATATCAAAACTCATGTCTCCATTAATGCATACTGTAACTTGCAGCTTAATCGTGGCTAGACAAGTTCCAAACTGGGATTACTTAGCAGCTTAAAATATAGTTTTGTGAAAGGCATTTGATATTCAGAGTGAAAATATGCTAATTTTAATTATTTGTGTGTGCCACTGTAAAACTTATATTTTTTAATTATTTATTGCTCCAGCTGAGATTGCAGGTGCACATAGGACCATTTTCTGTGACACCTTTTCCCAGAATAGTTTCAGCTGAACTGAATTCAGCAATGAGTTTGAGAAGCTCAAGTTATTCTTTGAGCATGTGGTTTTTCACATTGCCTACAATGTTGGATAGTGCTTTCAGACAGAGGAGCAGTCAGTTTATGTAATGAGTTCAGTAAGAAATTGTTTTGTCCTGTGGCAAAAGGAAGAGATTTTATTTAAGCTCTACTGCTTGGGTTATTACTCAAGTTTAACTTGTTGGCATGTTTTAAAATAAGTCACTTTGTTAAGATGAGATAAATTCTAAAGTATTTAGCTCTTTCTTTATTCTCATTTTCATGTTAATGTATTTTCTTCCATTTTACTTAATGGTTATTCTTTAGTAATATAAGTAACACAAGTAATCTTCTACTGTGGCAGCTGATGTAGTTTTCTACTGACAGTGTTTCACTGATTATTTTGTTTCTGTTTGTATTTTTGCCCTATTGGAGGAAACAGAGGTTTATAGCTGTGATAGTCCTGAGCTGTAATTCTCACTGAGCCTACATCTGGGTGATTGCAGACAAGCCACTTGACCGCAATATGACTCAATTAACCCAGCAGCAAAATTGGGTAAACATCAAAATCTCATTGAAAAGCAGCTGCTGCATCTAAATTGAATTGTCTAAAATTGCATTGTGACAGCATTGCCATTGGGTCTCTGAAGACCTGGAATTTAATTGTTTTTCAGTCATAATGCTACATGAAAACAGCCCTAAAAAGCATGCAAATAAAGACATCTCCATAGTTTTGCAATACAATTGCCTGTACAGTCAATGCAGGCATTTAGAGTAAATCTATAAAGTGACTATGATAAATTCTTCTTACATTTTTCAAATTTCGTCATATCCATTTACATGTATATTTACTTGCAAAGCGTGTGTGTTTTTATAATGTTGAATCAGATAGCAGCAATTTCATCTTTAATTCATCATACAACCTTAAGAAACTGATTGATCTTGAGGGAAACCTAGAAAACATGAAGATTAAAAGAAGTTTTATGTGCTTTTGAAAAATGAATGGCTCAGTCTTGGGAAATATTCCATGACAGTTATTGCTTTTTCCCTTGATTTGAACATGCTGCTTTTCCAGTTTGCAATATCTGCTCCTTCAAGTATTTTTTAGGCAAGGTGAGATGTTCTTCACTTGAGCTGTGCCATGAAACCTATAATAAAAGGCTGTAGCTGGAGTATGACTGTACCTTTTTTCCAGTAACGGAAAACTTCTAAAGTCATGGATGGCCTGGGTGTTGTCTCTCCTGGCACAAGCAGTAACAATGTTTTGATGGGACCTGAGTTAAGATCTTAATGAAAATTTTTTCATCATATTGAATTTTAAATTCTGAGATTTTTTTTTTTTAAATGTATTCAGGCTTATCTTTCTCATGTGGTCCTTCAATAGAACTCTAATCTAGGATTTTGGCTGCTACTTCCCTCAGCATACTGAAGATCCTGTGCTACTCTGCGATCTTTCAGGATCAACCACTTGGAAAATAATTACTATTAATACTGATCACTCCAGTATTCTGCTCTTCCAATAAAAAAAATCCTTGGCTTATGCAGTAAACCTTAAAGACAGATTGAAACCTGGATTTGTCACAGAGGGCACTTTATGGGTACTAGATTGGGGCAGAAAAGGGGGTTTCTTGTACTAGGGAACCTGAGATAAAGAGCCTGGTGGGGTGCTCATGCTAAAGAAAAAATGTCTGCTCTCGCGAGCGAAGCAGACGGGGCTTGGGCATTGCTGGGGAAATGGTGGGAGATTTAAACGGTCCCCTGGGGAGCACGAGCAACCAGGAGCACGGAGAACAGGACAGGTAAAGAGGGCATGGTGCGTCAGAAGGGTGTGGTGCAGCAGTTTGCACGGCAGTTCGTGTAGGCAGAGTGAGCAGGCAGCTGGCGAGCCCTCCTTGTGGTCTACGCCCTCCCGGAAGAGACTTAGCCATGGTCTCCACTCAGACAAGAGCCATCGCCAGAAGGGATGTGGCGACGCAGACGGAGCTCCCACTCAAACATGCAGCCACCCAGGTCTCTGGCTGCAGGGAGTGCCAGAGCCTTGTTCTGGTGATGGAGGGCTGCCAAGACAACACCTGCGTGAGGTGCGAGCAGGTGGAGGATCTGCTCAGCATGGTGGCAGAGCTGACAGAAGTAGCAGCAAGACTGAGGAGTATCAGGGAGTGCGAGAGGGAGATAGACTGGTGGAGCCACTCCCTACCATCCCTGAGACGAGCACACCAGATGGAAGCATCAAGAGAAGGAGAGGCTCCCCTGCCCTCGTGCTGCCAGGCAGAGGGAGGGGACCCAAGAGATGGAGGAGGATGAATGTAGATCCCTGCTCAGCGCAGCAGACAAATCCTCTCCCAGCTGACCTTGCCCCCCCCCCAGGTGCCCTTACACAATAGGTATGAGGCTCTGGAACTCGAGGGCCAGGAGGATGAAGATACGGACAGTGACCCATCCAAGGGGTTGACTAGGAGGAACCAGTCAGCCCCACGCATTACAACGGCCACTGGTAAGAAAAAAAGAAGGGTAATTGTCATAGGCGACTCCCTTCTGAGTAGAACAGAGGGCCCGATCTGCCGACTGGACCCATCCCGTAGGGAAGTCTGCCTCCCTGGGGCAAGGATAAGAGACATTACCAGGAAGCTCCCTAGGCTGGTAAAAGCGTCCGATTATTATCTGCTATTGGTTGTTCAGGTTGGCAGTGATGAGGTAGCTGGTAGAGGCATAAAGACGATCAAAAGGGACTTTAGAGAACTGGGGCGATTACTTGAAGGATTAGGAGCGCAGGTAGTGTTTTCCTCCATCCTGTCAGTAGCCGGGAGGCATACGAAAAGGAACAGGAAGACCCATCTCATTAACATGTGGCTCAGAGGCTGGTGACAGCAGTAGAATTTTGGGTTTTTCAATAATGAGGCAGTTTACATGGCACCAGGCCTGCTGGAGACAGATGGGGTTCACCTGTCGCAAAGGGGGAAAAGGATTCTGGCTCAGGAGCTAACAGGCCTCATTGAGAGAGCTTTAAACTAGATGCGAAGGGGAAAGGGCATAAAACCAGGCTTGCTAGGGATGAGCCTAGGGGTGGCATGCCTGTGTTGGAGAAAAGAGCTATAGCCCAACTGAAGTGCATTTACACCAATGCACGCAGCATGGGCAATGAGCAGGAGGAGCTGGAAGCCATTGCGCGGCAGGAAAACTATGATGTGGTTGCCATCATGGAAACATGGTGGGATGACTCGCACAACTGGAGTGCTGTAATGGATGGCTACAAGCTCTTTAGAAGGGACAGGCAAGGAAGGAGAGGTGGTGGGGTAGCCTTGTACGTCAGAGAGTGTTTTGACTGTCTAGAACTCATCGACGGTAATGATAAGGTTGAGTGCTTGTGAGTAAAGATCAGGGGGAAGGCTAATAAGGCAGATATCCTGGTGGGAGTCTGTTACAGACCACCCAGCCAAGATGAGGAAACAAATGACGTATTTTACAAGCAGTTGGCTGAAGTCTCACAATCTCTAGCCCTTGTTCTCATGGGAGACTTCAACTTACCAGATATCTGCTGGAAATACAACACAGCAGAGAGGAAGCAGTCTAGGAGGTTCCTGGAGTGTGTGGAAGGTAACTTCCTGATGCAGCTGGTAAGCGAGCGAGCCAGGGGATGTGCCCCACTGGACCTGCTCTTTACGAACAGAGAAGGCCTTGTGGGCGATGTGGTGGTCGGAGGCTGTCTTGGGCTCAGTGACCATGAAATGATAGCGTTTTCAATTCTTGGGAAGTAAGGAAGGGGGTTAGCAAAACCGCTACCCTGAACGTTAGAAGGGCAGACTTTAGATTTTAGAAGTCTGGTTAATGGAGTCCCTTGGGACTGGCCACTGTTGTTAAAGGTAACAAAACATGTTTTTACAAATATATCAGCGACAAAAGGAGAGTCAGGGAGAATCTCCCTCCTTTGTTGGATGCGGAGGGAAACATTGCCACGAAGGATGAGGAGAAGGCTGAGGTACTTAATGCCTTCTTTGCCTCAGTCTTTAATAGTGAGACTGGTCATCCTCTGGGTTTTCAGGCCCCTGAGCTGGGAGATGGAGACAGGATGCAGAATGAAGCCCCAGTTGTCATAGAGGTGGCAGTCACCAACCTGCGCCTCCACCTGGATGCTCACAAGTCCATGGGGTCAGATGGGATCCACCCGAGGATACCGAGGGAGCTGGCAGAGGAGCTTGCCAAGCCACTCTCCATCATTTATCAGCAGTCCTGGTCAACTGGGGAGGTCCCAGATGACTGGAAGTTAGCAAACGTGACGCCCCTCTACAAGAAGGGTCGGAAGGAGGATCCGGGGAACTACAGGCCTGTCAGCCTGACCTTGGTGCCGGGGAAGGTCATGGAGCAGATCATCTTGAGTGCCATTACACGGCACGTGTGGGACAACCGGGGGATCAGGCCCAGCCAGCATGGGTTTATAAAAGGCAGGTCCTGCTTCACTAACCTGGTCTCCTTCTATGACAAGGTGACCCGCTTAGTGGATGAGGGGAAGGCTGTGGATGTTGTTTACCTGGACTTCAGTAAGGCCTTTGACACTGTCTCCCACAGTCTTCTCCTGGAGAAGCTGGCTGCTCACGGCTTGGATAAGTGCACTCTGCGCTGGGTTAAAAAATGGCTGGAGGACCGAGCCCAGAGAGTGGTGGGGAACGGAGTCAAATGCAGTTGGCGGCCGGTCACAAGCGGTGTTCTCCAGGGCTCAGTACTGGGGCCAGTCCTGTTCCATATCTTCATTGATGATCTGGATGAGGGGATTGAGTGCACCCTCAGTAAGTTTGCAGATGACACCAAGTTGGGTGGAAGTGTCGATCTGCTGGAGGGTAGGAAGGCCCTGCAGAGGGACGTGGACAGGCTGGATCGTTGGGCCGGGGCCAACTGTATGAGATAAAGACAAGGCTAAGTGCTGGGTCCTGCACTTGGGTCACAACAACCCCATGCAATGCTACAGGCTTGGGGAGGAGTGGCTGGAGAGCTGCCTGGCGGAAAAGGACCTGGGGGTGTTGGTTGAGCCAGCAGTATGCTCAGGTGGCCAGGAAGGCCAATGGCATCCTGGCTTGTATCAGGAATAGTGTGGCCAGCAGGACCAGGGAGGTGATAGTGCCCCTGTACTTGGCACTGGTGAGGCCGCACCTCGAGTACTGTGTTCAGTTTTGGGCCCCTCACTACAAGAAGGACATCGAGGTGCTGGAGCGTGTCCAAAGAAGGGCAGTGAAGCTGGTGAAGGGTTTAGAGAACAAGTCTTAGGAGGAGCAGCTGAGGGAGCTGGAATTGTTTAGTCTGGAGAAGAGGAATCTGAGGGGAGACCTTATTGCTTCTCTGCAACTACCTGCAAGGAGGTTGTAGTGAGGTGGGGGTCGATCTCTTCTCCCTAGTAACAAGCGACAGGACGAGAGGAAACAGCCTCAAGCTGCACCAGGGGAAGTTTAGGTTGGATATTAGGCAAAACGTCTTCACTGAAAGGGCAGTCAGGCATTGGAACAGGCTGCCCAGGGAAGTAGTTGAGTCTCCATCCCTTGAGGTATTTCAAAGACGTGTAGACGTAGTGCGTAGGGACATGGTTTAGTGGTGGACTTGGCAGTGCTAGGTTAACGGTTGGACTCGATCTTAAGGATATTTTCCAACCTTAACAATTCTATGATTCTATGATTCAGACACAATGGCTAATAGCAAACATACATACTGTCTTTTTTTCTCATGATGAAATTAGTAGTGCTTAGTGAAGTCAAACTATTTAACAACCTGGTTTCAAGCCTGGAATCCTCCTGTTTTCTATTATTTGTATATTCTTCCTTAGGCATTGCATCATGATTTTTACCTCATGAGTATCTTTTATTGTGAATCACTCATTATAATGAATACCCTCATTATTTTTTATCCATATGCAATGTACATGCTCAAGTGCCAATCAGTACAGTAGCAGCTGGTACAGGCAATACACATTTAATACCATACTTGGCTATTTCCCATTCTATATATTGCCTTTGAATTATGACCAGGCCCCTTATGAAAAGGATGATTTTGTGAGTCCCTTGATAACCTACAGAAAATTTTGTTTCATACAATCAAAAATACAGACTTTGTCTTTTCACATTAGTGCACAGAGCTTCTGAGGTTATGAGTCAATTATTATCACTCAATGTATTTTGTAAAAGCAATCACATGAGGGAAATCTGATGTTTGTTTCAGCATGGAACCAGCTTTATAGTGTGGAACTGCCTGTGTGTGAAAAAATTTTATCATTGTTTACTATCAATGATCTGCTTACTTATATAGCAGCAGAGAGATCAAATACCTTTTTATGTTCTGAAATTAAATAAAATTTTTAATTATGAAAATCAAAGTACAGCATACACTTGTCTGTGTACAAGTTCAATTATTCAATGCTATATTCTGTTCTACTGTATTTAGTAATCACTATGGTAGTCATAGCTGTATGATATTAACAAAAATAAAAATATATTCCCTATAGGACTTACCAAGCAGCCTTTATGTTAACTGTAAAAAAGTTAAATATTTGGCATTTGGTCTCTTCTCATACAAAAAAAAGAAAACCACTGTGCTTTAAGAAAAATAAATATCAGTATCCTCGATATAATGGGTAAGTGGAAAAAAGATTTCTGAAATCTCAGTAGAGGAATCTTAAAAACTTTTATTTAACTTTTTTTATATAACTTTTATTTAGTAATGTAAACAAAACATAGTCATTACTAAATTGACAATCAATTATCACATATTGTGAACAGGATAGAAGAGCAATATGGCCCTTTGGCAACAAAAAGTTTAAGAATATACTGTCCTGTGTCTGGCAATACAGATTTAATGCTTTGGGTAATCTGATGAAATAGGAATATCTGGTTACAAAATAGTCAAAAAAATTAGGATTAATTTTGCCTGAATTAATTTCTTATACGGAGCCACTTATGTAGACCCAAAACCATACAACAGTTCTGAAGGGACACACAATACGGAAAATCAGTACAGCTGTGAATCCATGCTTTGTATGGACGCTTCTTGTAACCTTTTTGGTTTTGGTTGTATTTCCCACCTCTGTGATGTAAATTATTGTAAAGAGCTACAGAATTATCCAGAATCTGGTTCTCCTGCACTGAGAAGTGTGTGCAAGGGTGGGTGAGGATGAATGTTTCAGTGGATGGTTATATCAAAGATGGAATAGGAAACTTCATTCCCCACCAGTTTAAAGACTGACTTGATGACTTGCAGTTGAGATGATGGTGCCTTAAAAAGACTTAGTAGGTAATGATATATCTATGATCTATCTATCTATCTATCTTTTCTCTTCCTCCCTACCCATAAATGGGGTCAGACAACTAAGAATGAATGAGAAGAAAAGTGTAAAGAGTTGCTTCATTTCCCATATGAGTTTCAGATTGTGTTTCTCTTTCTCTTATTGCAAATGAGCCTGGCCAGAAGCAGCCACAGAGCATCGTTTTTCTAGGTTTTCCCACCACAGATGAAGGCTGTGGGCAGCGAAGACCCTGGCAAGTCCCCCAGACTTTGCTCTGGGATGTGGGGACCTCCCTGAATTTGCAATTCTCACCTGTGCCTGGGGTTTTCTGAGGGAGAGCAGCCCACAGCCATGGTGTGGGCCCTCAAAGCCCACAAACTACCTTAGCTAGTGGTGTGACACTCACTTGGTCAGATCCCAAATGGCCCTTTGGAAACCCTTCTGCATGCCCTGTGCATGATACGTTCTGTTTTCTTACTCCTGGGTCCTGCCCCCCTCATCAAAGAGGGGCACTTTGGTAGGCAGGCTTCTGCTGCCTATGAATACCGTGTCTCGGGTAATGGCCTAATTAGCTGATGAGTATAAAACAGAAAATCCTCTCAGAGCAGCAGGTGTAAACTCATGGCATCACTCACAAAAACTCCTGACTCATGCCCATCCTGCAGGAAGAAGACAACCCTGGTGCACACATATATTGAGTACCCTGCTTTGTATTTACTTCCTGTTTTCTCTGGGACCTTTTGTTGAGTTGCTGGCTGTGGGGCGGTGGGGGGCAGGAGTGGGGAGATCCCACAGCCTCACTTCTGTTCTCTTCTCATGTCACATCCTTAGGCATCCCTAATGTTTCATTTTTCACTCTCAACCTCCTTCCTTTTTCCATATTTTACCTCCCACAACGATTTGATTTCTCCAAGTTTCTTTCCCTTTCCCTGTTTGAGGAATGAGGGGAGATAATAACAGCACTTCTTTGTACAGCCTGATTCCTGTCCCTAACTGGGAGAATCAATAGGAGCTGCAGTCACAAATGTATGCTCAGGGAAGAATAATGACAGAAGAAAGAGTTTTCATGAAGCACAATGCACAGACACACGGTTTGATGTATATAGTGAGCACAGACTTCTGAAAAAGTAGACAGCAGCCCAGTGAGCAAAGCTTTTTCTAGTGCTGATGACATTCTGTTGCTTTGCAGGATATCTCTCAGGGTTTTAGTTGATTCTAACTGTTAGTTTCTCCTGTTGTAATGGAAAGGACCAGCAAGTAGTCCTCAAGATTTTGTAATTATTATTTAAGAAACACAGAAAATGAAACAGATAGAAGTGTGTAGTGGACAAAAATTATTCAGACGCTAGTGATTTTGTTGCTCAGTAGTTATGTTGATACAGCATATTAGCAAAGTTTTACTTTTAAAAGATTAATAATAAAAAGGACATCTTCTCTCCATTTAAGCCATCTTTAAAGGCTTTTAGTTCAAACAATCAATGTGAAAAAAATGCACAGAGCTACCCACATTTTGTATTTAGCAGTTGAAGAATCCTAAATTGCTAATTTTTTAAACACAATAGCAAAACTTTGTCAACAATTTTGTTTGGTAGTGCAGTGAATAAATACTGTCAGCACCAATTATCATCACTAATAGTAATTTGTGCTATACTGTACCTTGCAGATAAGGATCTGCAAGTCTTTCACAGACAAACTTCACTTGTGCATGAAGTAGATAAGCTGGGTTAAACAAAAGCGTGTGATAATGTCTCCTTATTTTCCTAGAGAAAATATACTGAAAAGTGAGACTAGATGTCTCCATTTTTAAATACCATGAAACTTCAAAATACAATGTACAAAGTGGCCTTATGTGATTTGAGCTGGAGAAGTAGCAGAAATTTGTTAACATTTAGTTTTTTGCTGAGCTTTTTATGATTCCTCCTGACAGTGTTTGTTTATCTGTTTGTTTTTAAACTATTGAGATGTTTTTCCTGTAAATGTTACACATTTTCATGAACAAAGTTTATGAGTTGCATTCTCCAATAATTTTTAAAAGTAAGTATTTGTGTTTGCAAAAGATGCAAATTGCAAGTAATAAAAAAAAAAAGAAAATAGGGAGATGTGTGATTCCCCTTTATAAAATATTCAAATTCTCTGTTCTGATGACTGCAACATTCTTGTCTCCTTTAAACTGCAAAGAAATAGTACTCTCATTCACTATATTCTCATTTGAGGTCTACGTTTTGTGAATGAGTTTCGCTTTATGAAAGTTCACTGATTCTGATGTCCAGCCTGCTGAACTTTGGCTTCTTTCTGATCAGATCGTCTTTTTTTTTTTAGTCCATTTACAGTTTTTATCTATAACACTTCTTTCACTCTATATGATTGTCCCCTTTGTACTCAGCACTGGTGAGGCCGCACCTCGAGTACTGTGTTCAGTTTTGGGCCCCTCACTACAAGAAGGACATCGAGGTGCTGGAGCGTGTCCAAAGAAGGGCAACGAAGCTGGTGAAGGGTTTAGAGAACAAGTCTTATAAGCAGCGGCTGAGGGAGCTGGGGTTGTTTAGTCTGGAGAAGAGGAATCTGAGGGCAGACCTTATTGCTCTCTACAGCTACCTGCAAGGAGGTTGTAGCGAGGTGGGGGTCGGTCTCCCAAGTAACAAGTGATAGGATGAGAGGAAACAGCCTCAAGTTGCACCAGGGGAGGTTTAGATTGGATATTAGGCAAAACGTCTTCACTGAAAGGGTTGTCAAGCATTGGAACAGGCTTCTCAAGGAAGTGGTTGAGTCTCCATCCCTGGAGGTATTTAAAAGACATGTGGACGTGGTTTAGTGGTGTACTTGGCAGTGCTAGGTTAAGAGTTGGACTCGATGATTTTAAGGTCTTTTTCAATATAAGTGATTCTACAATTCTATGATTCTGTGGTTCTATGTTTGCTGTGGTGAAGTAAAACACCAGAATAATTTTCTAACAACTCTATGGAGTTGGTAACTATGATTCTATGTATGGATCAAAACTTTCAATAAAGACCAGATACTTGTTGGAAGTAAATCAAAAGTACTTATTCCACAGGTGCCAAACTGGGATACTTGACAAACTTTCATGAATTAAAACTTTTGGAAGTGGCTAGAATGAAAAGATGAATAAGCAAGTCTAAAATTCACATTGGAAGTAGCTTCCCTCAACCACTTTACTGTATTTTGACTGACCATATGCGTTATGCTTGTAAATATTGGAAACAGTGTATCTGAGTTCCTTTGGTAACCTTTTTCTGCAACACGGTATTTAGATATTTGTTTTTTTTCCCGTCAGTGGTTTTAAAAAACCTTTTTATTTTCTGAAATACCATTCAAAATAGATCATGACACAAGTCTGTTGATTTCAAGTACTTTTAATGTAGTATATTTTATTGTACATTATCAGAACAGCTTTTGATCTTACATGTTTGCAACACTCCTTTAAGGCAGAGGGAGTGAAGAGGAACCTGACCTGCAGACAAGACAGGTTGCATTTAGAAATTTAGGATCCTAAATCCCGTTGTTTTATATTAACCTCAACTACTTAAACGTTTAAAAGTATCTAACTGAACTATCTCAAAATCATACAGAAAATGTATGGTGGCAGAGGAAGTTGAAACTGCCTCTGCTGAATCCCTAGACCAGCTCCTTGATTAACTGTGTGGTTTTCCTCCCTCTCAAAAAACATCTACTGAGGAGCTTAACTTTTAAGACAAGACTATAAAAACATACACAGATATAATTTTTCAGACTAAAGTCAAAAGACCTTTATGTATCTACTAGTCTGGTTAATCGTATTTTGCAAAAATAACACTCAGTTTTCCAAAGAAGCTTTCAGTGAGGAGAGAGAAATTACCTGTTAGTGGGTCACGTAAGACTTCTGCTGTGTGCAGACTCTACATACAGTATAGGCACAAGTATAAGAGTACAGGGAAGTTCAGCAGTTATTTCACCAATGCATACAGTAGACAACTGGCAGTAATGTGCTAAGCTTTAATATACCTGCACCACGAATGAGACCCCAGATGCATGTGAGATGCTGATGGCAAGACAGCCATTGGTTAGGGAAAAGTTGGACTCTGCTGCTCCTTGAGGTGGGCTGATCTGCAGGCATGCTGAATTGCTGACTTTCTGGGTTTTGTTGGGTTTTTTTGCAAGATATCACAACCTTCATGGTAGCATGTTTCCTCTGGAAATCTTTAGCTATTATTTTCTCAAGAATTACAGTTATTTTTCCAATCTTATATGGCTTTACATTACATATACATCTTAAAACAATTCTCTCAGCAGAACTAAGCCAAAGGCTCAAAGCTGCACTGCACACATTTGGCTATGGATTACACAGTTGAATCCCTGGTCTGAGGGTGGCATGGAGCTCCAAACAAAACATAAAATTCAGACTATGCTAGTGAACTACTGTGTAACTTTATCCATATACCTAATTTCCCCTGGAAGGGATTCAGATACCAATGAGAAATACTCATAGCTAGGAAAATGATGTGTTTCAGCTGCCTTTGGGGATTCCTAGTACACCATTCCTTCTGAAAAACTGAGTTACTTTATTCAGATAGCTTTTCTTAAACTCTTCAACCATAAGACTAAGTAATTTGAATTACACAATACAAAAATCCAAACTTGACAAATTCCAAAGATGTGATTTCTGCTTTGAACAAGCTGTCAGTATTTTAACATTTTTGTTCTGGAGGAAAATGAAGGAATGTTTATCAAAAAATTCCTCTGAAATAGACAAAAAATAAGTTTGTAGTAAGAAGATGTGTCTGAAATTTCTCCATCTAATAATAACCCTCACAAAGCTACTAAAGGGAGTTTCAGTTCCCTGATACAGACTTTAAAGGACTGAGCATTTTGTTTTATAGGCAGTCTTTTGCTTTGGTTTCTTTTTGGGAGGGGAATAAGGATTTCATTGTTCAAAATTCATAGTTCAGCTGTTGTAGTTCTAACATTGACAAACGCATATGCACGGAAATGTTCAGGAAAGGCCAAACAAGCCTAATGGTAACTGATCTTGGGTCAACTTACCCAAGTTCCTCACCTCTCATATGCTCACTCACCATTTAATATATTTTATATACATTAACTATGGATATTAATTTCATTTTTATGCTTATAAAATACTAATTTCCTTCTTTATGCAAAATATCAAATTAAATTTTGAAAGGTTTTAGAGTGAGTTTTTGATTTTGCCTTGATTAGAATGTGAGTCTTACCTCTTTAATGATTTTTTAATAGTCCCCAAGCTGTGGCATTTATCCTTACTATTCTCTGGCCAGTTAATAATTGTACATTGTCATATAAAAGTGTGCTGACTTGTAAAGCTGGAATGAGCAGATAACATTCTATCTACAGGTAGAAAGTTCTGGTTATAAAGTTAAAGAGCAGGAAATTTGGTATAGAAATGTACAGATCTAGTATCTCAATAACTTTAAAGATTAATCTAGGCTTTGAAAAGCTGTATTTATCTGCAAAATAGACATTGCTAATGAGAATAAAGTGAAGTTAGTGGACTGCAGAACAACAGTCTCCTCAGCCAACATACTATGAAGCATTTCGTCATCGATTGTCAGCTGAACAGATAAAAAGTGAAAGGATTGTTTGGAAATTACATAAGTACAGGCTAGATCTGTGTCTAATTGTCTTTTCAGTCCTGTAAATCTCTCTATTAATAGTATTTTGTGAATATATTTCTATTTTATGTCTTGTAAAGAAAAATTATTTGGTTTTAGCTTAACCTGGCTTGAAGGAAGCATGATTTCTGAATAAGTGAAATAATCTTCAAGTGCTACATCCCAAAGGGCATGATGATCCTTAAGTATTGAAATACTCTGAGTGCCATTTACCAGCTGCAATTTAACAGTTTCTGAAATGTTCTTCAAGATTCAAAAGGTCATTAAAACATATTTATTTCTAGGACTGGGGGGAGGGGGCAGGGATGGTGGATATTTAGATGCTAATACATTTGTCTTACACTTAGGTAGTATTTAAAAGAATTCCAAAGTATAGTTCTTTAGTCATACATGTGGGTATTATTTAATTACAAGATAATTTGATCTTTATTGTTCCGATACATGCTTATAAAAATGGAAGCCGCCTGTTCATTCAAGGACTCTCCAGTCTGAGGTGCATGGTTACAGCTTAGAAAGGCTAGTGTTCTTCCTCAGAACAATCATTAATTTTTTAGAGAAAAGTATGTAAACACAATTGAAAATGTTCCATTATTTATGCCATAATGCACAATGATGCTACGCATCATGTAAATTATATGCCCATACCCTTTTTTAAAGTCTATGTTGTATTGTCTCATCTGTTACGGTTTACTACGTCAGATTAGTCCTCTTTCATACGTGCATCATGATGCTATTCCACTGTGCTGTTAGACATTTGTTGAAAAAATTGGTGTGCTAGTCACTTTGAGCATGAGCCAATTTGCTATTACACTGAAAGGTATTAAACTTCACATTTATTTTTAAACTGCACAAGGTGTGACAAACATTGCTAATAAATGATGGTGCAAGACTCCTAATACTCTCAGATTAGTGGCAATAATTGTAATGAGTTCTTTCCGCTTTGAAGTGATGGGCAGTTGAGGCAATGAGAAAACAACAATACAAACCAAGGAAACATGTATATTGGTAATTGAGGTGTCTTTCCCCAACTATGGCTCAACAGCAATGACCACGCTCATATCATTTAGTGGAGTGTTTTTCAGTGTTTTTACTCATGGAAATGTATTTTAAAGACACTGCTTCTCCATGGAAAATTTTGGAGATTATGAAGGCTGGTTATGAAAGGAATACGATGCGTTGGCACACCAATATTAATTACCCTGTTTCATATATTACAGCCCAAAAAAATCTAATAATTTCCTTTTAAATATTTCTTTGAAAGGAAAATAAATGAAATGTTATTTGCAATTCATATTTTGTATCAGTAGGGTATAACAGCAATACTGAGTTTACAGCCTGAAAAATGTAGATGATCGTTAAAATCTTAAATGAAATTTTTCAATAAATTCGAGGCATGTATTACAATTTCATCTACTGAAATTGACTATAAGTAGTCAATTTTTTACATTTCTAACATATTCTAGAACCATATTTAATTGCTAGAATTCCCAGAGAGGTCTATGAGACCATATTTCCTATCACTTATTATCTTTGAAAACCACCTATTAACTGGCTTTAAGAAATATTAGGAACAGAGATTCATGAAGGGTTAGGGTTGTACATATTTGAACACTAGTAAAGAGTTTCTACCTGATGATTAATATTGCATTTCCCATACTGTAGATTGTTAACACCATAGGTCTGTCAAAGAAAAATAGACTTCTAATAACTAATGATCTTTTTTCTTTGTATTTTTCATTATTTCTCACTACTGTACTCAAAACTTGGCAAAGCCTAGGAATCCTATTTCATTTTAAAAATAGGAATATTTAAGCTAAGTTTTGCAAAACAGTTTTTGTCACCAAAGAAAATGCTTTGGTGCATTTTTTTTAAATTATCATTATGTTCTTAGCTGATCAAGTAATTGCTAAAGCTAAAAAGTTTCCTTTTCCTTCTGCATTTGGCAAGGTTGTAAGTCAGTTTTCTTTCAGTATAAACCATCCTGTAATGTCTTTGGAAGATTAAAACTAAATAGACAGAACTATTGTATAGGTCTTTTTATTATCTTAAATATGTGTTAATATTACCCATCTATTCATGGGAAAACTGAAAAACAGTTTACTATAGGACAGACCAATAAACGCAGTGCAGAAAAATATATATATGAAAAACAGGTCTTGTGAGTCTGTACCTTATCACCTAAAGCCATAGTGCTTCCTGCACCATTTGTCTGTTTGATTGTACTTTGAATTTTTGTTCCACAGTCTGTATTGATTTCTGAGTTAGTTCCATAGCTGAGCTTCATGGGAGGGTGCCTTCTGCTTCAAATCATAGGAATGGTCTTCACACAGGTAACTCTAACACATACTCGAGTGGACTACTAGCAAAGCAGTTGGGTTGTTTGTGTGTTTTTTTAAATTAATGGAAATATTTAGTTTTCCTCAGAGTAATTGCAGATTTTTTTTTCTCATGAAAAAATAGTTTTCTTTTTACTCCTTGATTTTCCTTGGAAGAGTGTCTGCCTGCAGACTTCAAGACTTGTTTTTTTATAATATGTCCTGCATAATTTTGTGTCTGTGTACCCAATTGCTATTTTGGGGGCAGGGTTGTATATTGGCATATGAGTCTTTGTTAGGTTTGGATGTTTTAAATAACTAAATTCTGCTCAGTTTTGGTACGTGTACTCTTCTAAACAGTATTAAAGAAATAAATATCTTTCAGACTGTCAAAATTACACAATGATGCAATGTACCATAATATGTCTGATATTTTTTCTTGGCACCATATGTAAGATATTTGAGTAACAGCTGCTGACACAGGCAATAATTTTGAAAGTGAGTTTTTTCTCTCTGCTTTCAAAGCTGTTTTGTTTCATTTCTCTGAAAACAAGAAATTATATAGTCACAGCATTTTTACTAATGTGATACAGAAAGGTATTTAAAATGTATTCTACATAAGCGGGCTATCTTAGGATGTCTTTGCCATATCTTCCATGTATTCTCTTTCCCATTTTATAAATATACTATCTGGAAGTGTAAATCTCTCATTAACCTGTGTCTCATTAGATGCTGACTTAATTATAATTTAAACACCCAGACAAACACATATTTTCCTTGTTTCTGGAACACTTTGTCCGCTTCATGCTGCAGCTGATCATGTTTCTATCTACTTAAAATATGTAAGTGGCATATGGGTCTTTATGCTTTGCAGCAATTCTTATGAATTTATTTTATAAGCCAATTTAATATTATTTTAAGAGTTCACAATTTTCTGTCCTCAGCTCTTCAGACAAAAAGGCTGTTGGAAATGAGGATATTATGCACCAGCTTCTCCTGACTACTTGGGTTAGAGAAATAGTTTCCTTAAGAATCTGATTCCCTACCACTGTACCAATTGTAACAAGATTTATTTCACTTCGGGATATTGAAAGCCTCAGAAAGGCAACCTGAGAAATAGCCTCAGACAGCAGTCTTAGATTGTGTTTATGTGAGGCAGTGCCGGCTCCTCTCTGGGGTGCGTGCTGGTAGGAGCTTGGTCTCAGAGCAGTGCCCGTGTGTTTATGTTACAGCTTCTGCAGTGTGAGTTGCACAGAGATTCTGTTTCCAATGTCAGCTCTTGCAGGGTGAGCCGAGGACACCTGAAGTCTAATTAAGCCCTTCTGAAGGCACATGGTTACGAGCTGACTGACTTCTTAAAGAATTTATTCCACCTTTTCTTCCTCCTCAGACAGGAAAGAAACTTACCAAAAAACAGCCCTGCTCCAAGTCTGGTGAACTCAGTGGAAAAGTTCCTGTTCACTGCAACCGACTTTAGATCAGGAACAAAGTGACCTTAATCCTTTTCTGTGATGATTAAGAGATCACTCATCTCAGTGCCAGGCTTCCTCCAGGCCTCCCTTCCTGTCAGCCTTTCTGCCTGCCTTGCCTACATTCTGCTTCTCCTCAAGATACAAACAGTTTCAAACACTTCTTTAAAAGTTCAGGCTTTTTCTTAGTGATCTACCTGTCACCAGTTGTAGTCTAAGCATACTCATCCTTACTTATTTTGCAATTTTAGAAAAAAAAGAAGTAAAATTTCAGAAACAGAAATAAAAAAACATGTGGTTTTGTATCTTAAACAGTCTTCCTCCTCTTTTTGAAAGGTTGATTCTTTTCTAATGTAAGATTTTCAGTCATGGGCTTTCTTCTTGAGTGTTTATACAGAACACCTAAAACAGGGAGGCATTCATTTTGACCGGAGCATTTTGACGCTACTAGAATACAAATAATATGTTACAATTCTAAGACTTGAACTACAGGAAAAACATATGCAATTTCAATTTATTTTCAGTATAAAGGCATTTGTAAGATTGCATTTAAAACTGATGTGTAGAGAGATAGATTTGTAAAATCTATGTTTTGTTGTAAACATTTATATGCCTCTACCATTGAGTATCTAACTGTGACCTATTAAAGAGATCATAAAGGCCAGCCTGCTTAGTAAATGGCAGCTGCATTCAAGTTGCTTCAATTGGCTAGGCAATGAAAGCATCCAAACCCTTGGTTCAACCTTTTAGAAATCTTACTATTTGTTTCAATACTGAATGATATGTCCCATTCAGTCTATTGAATGAGAAGTACTATTGAAAACTTGTGTGATTCTGCATTTATTTTTCTGTTCATCACATTATATGGCAGATTAGGATTACATTCAAGATGGTTTTTGCTATTGATGCAGCATAGATTTAAAAATAAAAAAAAGAAAGAAAAAAGTGAGAGCAAAGCAGAGAAGACTATAGCTTTTTAGGAAGACAAAGTTAAAATGTCGAGTCATAGTCAAGATGAAGAGAAAGTAGCAAACATCTTTAAAACTTAATAGACAAAATAAATTGCTTCAAATTTAGAAAAGATGAACTCTGGCTTGGGCTGGCTGTAGGTGATGTTGTATTTTATAGTCCTTTCTCAATGCATAGTGGCCCCCACATTTGATTCAAACCATTTCTTTTGCAATGCAGTGTTATTCTGGTCTTTTTAAAGACAGCTTTTCAGTTATGCTACATTTTATGGTCTTTTTCTGGCCTTTAGTATTCAAAATTATAATAGAATACTTGGTATGGTACATTAAAGTAGTGTTCTTGTCTAGTTTCCAGAAGTGATGCTTAAACAAGTGATGCTCCTGCCTACCATGTCATCTTTGTGTTGTTCTGTCTCCTTTTTCTGTAACTGCAGAAAATCATGCAACTCTTGTCTAATGAATATACTTTTTGAAGATTACAATATATAATAGCCTATCTAAAAAAAAAGTCATTTTTTTAATGTATGAGGATATTGCTGAGGAGGACAGTAAGACTAAGAAAATATTGTTAGAGAATAAAAGGCAGTAAAAATTAAAACCAAATTTTTTCTCATACCTCTGGGATTCAAAATTACTTTAAGTGCCAGTAGGAACTTAATGATTTGCCCTTGTGGTGCATTAACCTTGGCTGGCTGCTCTCTCACTCCCCTTTCTCAACAGGATAGGGGGAAAAAATAAGATGAAAAAGCTTGTGGGTCAAGATAAAGACAGGGAGATCACTTACCAATTACCTTCATAGGCAAAACAGACTTGACTTGGGGAAAATGAATTTAATTTATTGCCAATTAAAAAAAAATAAAGTGGGATTGTGATAAACAAAGACAAAACTAAGAACAACTTCCCTCACTCTCCTCCTTCTCCTCAGGCTCCACTTCACTCCTTCATTCTCAACTTCTCCACCTCCTCCCCAACCAACCCAGAGCAACACAGGGGGACAGGGAAGGAGAGTTGCAGCCAGTTCATAACAGTTCATTTCTGCCACTCCTTCCTCCTCACACTTTTACCTTGCTCCACTGTGGGGTCCCTCCCATGGGATACAGTCCTTCATGAGCTGCTCCAATTTGGGTCCTTCCTGTGGACTGCAGTTCTTCAAGATTTGCTCCAGCATGGGTCCTTTCTACAGGGTACAGTCCTTCAGGAACAGACTGCTCTACATTGGTCCCCCATGGGATGCAGGTCCTGCCAGAAAACCTCCTCTTGCACAGGTTCTCCACAGGCTGCAGCTTCCTTCATGGCACATCCACCTGCTGCGGCATGGGGTCCTTGTGCAGTGTGGATATCTGCTCCATCATGATCCTCCATGGGCTACAGGGGGGCAACCTGCATCACCATGGTCTTCTCCATGGGCTGCAGGGGAATCTCTGCTCCAGCACCTGAAGCACCTTCTCCCCCTCCTTCTTCACCAAGCTTAGCATCTGCAGGGCTGTTTCACACAGTTTTTTCTCAGTCTTCTCTGTCACAGCTGCTGCACAGTGCTTTTTCTTAAATGTATTCTTAAATATGCTTTCCCAGGGGCATGGCCAGCTTGGCTGCCGGGCTCAGCTGTGTCCTGAGGTAGACCTATTAGAGCTGGCTGGAACAGGGTCTGTTTGGCATGGGGCAGCCACTTCTCACACAGACCACCTCTGCAGCCCTCCACTGCCAACACCTTGCCATGTAAGCCCTTTATTTTGCCTTGTTCTTCTAATGTACCCTGACAGGTTGCTGTTCGACACAGGCTCAGTCACTGCTATTTAGGCTACCTGCATCTTGATTTCACTCCTGCCATTTTCCTGATGTTACCACCCTGCTGTTACACATGGCTATGAATAGTTTGTGTAAAGGCTGAACAAGTGGAGGAAAAAATGACAGTCACAAGGAAGGTTCGTATTTATATGCTACAAATAAAATAGGAATGTAGCTTTTTCTTTCTTATGTTCTTTCTGGCTGCTGCTCCTTCATCCTGTAACATGCTAGTTCAGAAATTGAGTTGATTATGGAGGGTAAGTGTTCAGAATTGGATTTAAATTATTTTTGTGATATTAGTCACATTACTGTTTGGGAAGAGTAGAGACGTAGTGTTTCCATGTCAGTTCCTCCTCTGCAAAATAACAGTTTTACACTTCACGGATGATGAGGCAAATGTATTACAGAGTGTGAAACACTTGGCTGCCTTTCGTTGAGGTCATAGGCAAATACCTGAGCTAGAGATGGATGGGCCTTTGTGTCAGAATATGTCTAGCAGCAAAGCGAACCCCTCATACTTTGGGTGAGGTCTTTTCTACTGGTAGTAGTGATCAGCTGTCATCACTGTGACAGCATGTTGTTCATTAATCAAGATGGATGATTATTGAATTATTTTGTGTGCTATACTCTCTGTTTCTTGATTAGATTGCTAGATTGGTTTCAGAGTAAAACAGAGAAAAATAAATCTGAATTCTCTTGTTTGTTCTATGATGAGGCTTCTTTTTTAAGGGGGAAGAGGGTTGTATGAAAACATGTCTGAATTAAAGTAGTTACCAGATATTTGTGTGAACGCAATCTCACTTTACTGGATGTTTGCATATAGTGAATAAAAAGGGGTAATTTTTTCAATGGTCAAATAGAACAGCTGTTTTGAAATCCAAACTGAATATTCATAAACTCTCTTCCTGCCTTATTTAACTGATTTGAGCTTTCAAAGTCTAATGCTTCCTCAGAAGTTGTACTAGAATTGTAACTAATAATCTTCCCATGTTTATACAACATGGAAACACACACATGTTACATATACAGGCATTATCCTCGTATTAACTAGATTTTGTTGACAAAAAGAAGATAGATCATTTAACAAATATATCATTTGCTGACTTTATTGCAGTTTTATAAAAGGCACTGTTATAAAAATGGGTATGACATTTGCATTTCTGTTTAATTGCTGTAGAGTGAACATAAAAAGATAAGAGAGCCAAGAGAGCTTATTAAAACTGAAATGAGGGCAAGTGATAAACGAATGATATTTTAGTGGTGCTACAGTCAGATCTGTCACTCTCCCCACAAAAATAATCTTATTCTTGGATTTTTTGGTAGGGAGAGATGATGTAGGGTTTATATAACCACTCTTTTCTTTTAAGCTACACTTGATATACAGAGTCTCTCCATGCCTGTATTTTAACGTGGGGGCATTTGTAGCCCAGGGGACCTTCTGGAGAATAATGTGATTTTTTCTCTGCCCTGAAGTAGCTTCCTTTTTTCTTTTTACTTTTTCTCTTTTTCCCTTTTCCTTTTTCTTTTACTTTTTCTTTCCCCCCTCAGAATAAACCAAACTATATGTAAGGGCTTCTGAGCTTCACCATGGCATGCCTCATAGCCACATCTCTGAATTCCAACGTGTCCAATGAGATTTAGTAATTCCGAATTATGTTTTTAGAGAAAGTATTGAAAGAAATGTTTCATAGTTTGCAATGTTAAGCATTAGAAAATTAGGAAATACTAGTCCATAGCGGGCATGTAAATGACCTAAGTTCACAGTGAAAAATAATGAATAATCATATAACTAATAACTGATTCATACTGTAAGTACACAGAAAGGTAGAGCTAAAGGTATTTAGTAATCATTTAAGTCAGGGCCTTCCTATTTTTTGCATTAATGACATCATAATCAAAGCAATGCTTTTATAAATAATTTTGTGGAAATTCTCCTAGTTTTAAAACATTAAATATCTATATATAAAAATGTGCATATGCTGCATGCCACTGTAGGGACTTCCCTCATCTGCTTCTGAGTATCTCATACCATCTTGCTGTCTGAAATCACCACAGATGATATTTTTATTTAAGCCAGAAATCTAGCTGTGTAGGGCAACTACAGCAGGAAGCTGTCTTAGAGGAACCGGTGTGCTGGAAGGGGTGGCCTGTCCCTCCTCTGGTTAGGCATTTCAGCAGATTGCGGTGAAATTCTGCTTTGTCAACAGAATAAGCCCAGTTCTGCTGAGTGTTCAGCACAGCCTTCAGTCACAAAGTAATGATGAGCTGTCACTGAACTGATACAGGAAACAGAACTCCGTTACACAGCTTTTCCCACACAAAAAAAATTCAATTCTGTTCTCTGCAGGGGAGATTCATAACTCCTGATATGAAGCTGTATTAGCTTGCACCAAAATTGAGAAAATCTGCTCAAATAAGTAAAATCTACTCAAACAAGACTTTTTTTTTTTTTTTTTTTATTCAGCCTTGCTTCTGTGGAACAGACAGCTTACAATTAATTTCAGAAGGAGGGACAGTCCCCTGAAATTCAAAAGCTTTCTGGAGCTAGGTTATAAATATTGACAGCTGGGGTAGATAGCCTCAACTATTTCTAACTGAAGTATAACCACAGGATATGGTTATTCCGTCAAACATATATCTTGTTTGAATTATTGTGTATGATGATGCTCTGAAGGAACACCTTCCAAAACCCACAATTTGTGTAATTAAGTCATCCTAGTAGTTTGATTTAGCTGGGTAGTCTGCAATGAGAAGCTGCAGAAATAAGGAATAATCAAATATTCTGTTTGTACTGAACCTCCGTCTCGCTGTAACAAATAATACTCGTGCTAATAGTACTTATAGGTGCAGTTCGGTTTTGGGTTATTATGGTTTTTGCAGTTCCCCATGTTTATTGTGAAAGAGCAATATCATTAACACTCATTGCAAAATAGCTGTAGAAGCTAAAAAACACATGAAACAAGGAAAGCTATTCTCATAGTGTTTTCCTACAAGTGTTTTTTATTGTGTGAAAACAACTTTGGCTTTATAACTGTTTCATAATAAAAGACTGGATTGCTGTTATGCTAAAGGGCTCTTGGGGTAATACTGATGTTTATCAGCGCTATCGTATGTTAAAATTGATACTTCCTTTTATGCTGCATTATATTTGAACATATTTCTGAGTTCTGGCCTTCTTACATAAAGCTGCCATGTTTCAGAGGTTTTGACTGTGTTATGAGGAATAAGCTTATTCATTCCTTGATTCAAATATACATAAAATGTAGAAAAATTCCATTTATTGTTCCGCTTTTGATAACATGTCCCTCATTTCTGAGGCAATTTACATTACAATACACATATATTTATCCATTTGATTGATAGCTGTACTACAGCCATTGATACTTTGTAAAGACTGAGATTCAAAAAATAGCTATTTGAAAATGATCTAATTTAATAACAGAAAAAGTCTGTAATTTTATGTGGATCTTTAAAGAAAGTGCAAATAAATTCTTAAGGGCCAAATATTCTGTTGTTAACATGTTTTACAATAACATAAAATATTCTTGTCACTAACACCAATGCATACATGTATGAAGGAAAAATCTGCCTCTGTAGATTGAAGACTGTAGGACTTCTACTATTGATCTCAATAGTAGAAAGAGTCTTTCATCAATTTCAACCAGCATAAGAAGGAAGCAGAATATAAGGGCTTCAAAATCGTGTTCGTCAAAACATTTGTGTTGCGTCAGTGCTTTGCACAGTTCAACAAAACCCTTTCCTTGCATATTTTCTTTGGTGTACTACAATTTGTGCTCTTATTCAAGATCTCAGCATTTCAGTGTTGTTCTTTATCTTTCAGTAATTGGAAATTGAAATATTTATGAGTGATTTTTCTGCTCAAAAAAAAAAGAGGAAAGAAAGAGAAATTATACAGAAAGCTTCAGTATTATGGAGTAGCAGTTGCTGATCCATAACTGCAATGGAAGATTACCCATAACAAGCGCTGTTAAAAAACAAACACCCCCTAAGTTGCTCAGAAAGAAACAGATTTTTTTTTATTTTTAAAATATGTTCTCTCTCTCTCTCTCTCCTCACAGTACAATTTTTTGTGACATTTATAATTATGCTATCCTGAAATGTTATCTGACATTTTTTCTACTATTTTATATTTGTTTTGTTTGTAGTAGCTCCAAAACTGGTTAGCTTAGAAGATAAATATTTCTGATATTTTCTTGGCCACTGAAAAAGAAATATTTTGAGAACATTTAGGACTTGAGGAAGTTATATTGGTACATTATCTATATATTTATAATGACATACATAGTGTAAACAAACACATTTTTTAAATATATTAAAGTCGGGGTAAAAATGGTAGGTAAAAAGAAAATCATAACTTTCAGAGAAAAATCAGGTAGAAGAAATAGTACTGTGAAGCTGAACATTAAGAAAACAGAAGTTGTATTTCAAGTTTTCTAGGAAGACACAGAAGCTGATTAGACATTTTGTGTGCATTTGCTTTAGATTTTGGAAAATTTCAGAAAATTATTTGGCAACAGGATTACCATGACATGATACATTCAAAACTAGTTATGATCACGCTCACAAACTACGACTACTTTTACTACAAGATGCCATGATTTGAAAGTCTTTAGATAAATAACACAGAAGGGACAGTGAACACTTCATAGAAAAATAGTCTTAGAGAGAAACCTGAAGGGACTTTCGTCCAGGAGGGTGACCCAGCAAGCAGAAGAGACCAGTTAGAAAGAGAGGCAGGGAAAGACCCAGCTGGGAAAACAAGGGAGACCTGGAAGATATCTGTGGCCTGTCAACAATGTCACCCTGCCCCATCTCTGAGAACTAGTTGACGGTCTTCAGTTTTAACATAAATCTACTGATACCTTGTCTGCTATCATACGTGTAGTATCAAGTTAGTCAGATTGTTTAGTGCCTAAAGACGATCGTGGAAAACACAAAGGCAACAATGAGTGTCAGAGGAGCAATGATGGGTAAGAAACCCCCATGACCTGTGAGTGGAAAACCACCCAGAGAAATCACCTGGAGAGGCTTCCTCCTGGAAAGGCCTTCAGGCTGAAGGGTGTATGGGACTTACTATGGGAAGCAGGGAGGAAAAGTATTTTTAGTTTATATAAAAAATATTGCTGAACGATGTTTTGAAGGGATTCTGGGGATGTATGGAACTTATTTTGGGATGTTTAGAGGAAGGACCATAGGTAGGAAAAAGACTAAGGTATATTGAGAACAAGTGTGGAAAATAGATGGAGTAGAGGATAAAAGGCAAAGGGATAGGGGGAAAAGGAGATAAAAGGCTGTCCAGTGTAAATAGGCTGATGGTGAGTACTCTTGTCTGAGCCCTGTAGTCTGTTCCATCTTCTCATTAAAGGGCATTTCTGTTTTCCATGTGGCTGTATTGTCTATGCTAAGCAGGTGTTCATGCATGCTAGTGAACTTCAAGCTGGCCTGGCTGGTGAATAGGGTAAAATGTCTGAGCTCCAGCAGCTGGTGGAGGCTGTGAACCTCATGTGTCAGTGCCAGCAGCTGGTGAGAGTGGTGGTCCTGGGGCCAGCTCCTGGGCTGAGTGTTTAAGGCCAGCTGCTGGAGGCACCCACATTTTGGGCATGTATATGTATGTATTCCACCAGTTGACTTCAACTTGATCAGCCAGAGGGGAGGAACTGGGTTGGGCCAGCTCTGCAGTTCACGTTTCTGTGAGCACTGTGCATCTGCGTAAGTGTCCGTCTGTGTGACCAGCCGTGTGTGTGTGCGTGCATGTGTGTGTGTGTGCATGTTCTTATCCTGGCTGATGGCTGAACCTGGTGCACAGAGCTGCAGCATCTTCTCATCTATCTGGTTACTGGATTCAGCTGCCTCTAACAAAGACATCAAGAGTGCAAGCAGAAGTCATGTTTCTGAACAAACGGCAAGAAAATAACTATCTAACCCAAATTGTTCTGAATATTAAAATACTTGCAAATAGATATTAATTCATCCATGAAAAAGGTGAGAAAATGTTTAATCAATACAGGAATTTACAGGTTCTCTTTGCTCTTTCCCAATCTTGAAGAAAAAGATTGTGACTGAAATAGATTGCAGAAATAAAAATATAAAATGGAAAATGTGGTACATAAATGAAAATATAGGTTATATTTTCTATTCAGGAGGAGTTTATATATTCATTCAATTCTCCACCTATTATACAAACTGATGGCAGGGTTTTGAGCCATAGTGTATTTATAAACTGAACTAAACGGTGTTATACAGCTATTCCTATATTTGGATAGTGGGGAATTTGGGGGTGCAGCTAGGTCACAGGAAACAGCAGATGATTAAGCTAGCAACACCAGCCCAGCTGGAAGCTGTGTCCTGCTACAGTCAGGCAAGCCGACGTAGAGATTCTGCATTTCTGACAAATGAAGTGGACTTTTCTGTGAGACTACCACTAAGAAACAATATATGAGAGGTCTCTGCTACTGTCCCTCACATATCTGTGCTGAAAGGCACTGCACAAAGACACTGACACATAAAGGTTGGGCCAGGGTCCAAGTGAAAAAAGAAGAGCCAGTGACTTCGATTATCTAAAATGTATTTAGACTTGTTCAGTTTACCTTTTATGTTTGAGATGTGAATTAAAATCCACAAAGCAAATCTCATTTTTGTCAAACTAAAATAGCTTACACAGGCTCGCTTGAATTAGGTAAAATTATTCAAAGCTGTCTGTGCAGAAATGCTTTCAAACATTCATATTGCCATTGTTCACATGACTTTGGATTTTCATGTCTGGATATTCTAGATGATTCATGCTTCTGAGGATGACAGGCAGCAGCAAGCTTGAAAACTAAAACAAGAAATGAAAATATATAGTTATGTGTCTGGCATCTATCTGTGCCTTATCTTTGTGCATCTCTGTTTGTTGGGGCAGCAGAAGCTTCTGTAACATTTTCATTTTTCACCTCAGAGTTATTTACCTTGGTGGCTGATAATAATATGAGACAAAGAATAGTATGGTTTCATATATTTGAAACTTGAGGCTCTGCTGAATTCTCAAATGCATCATGTTCTGCTTGGGGCCGGCCGGTGGAGATGGAAACCTGGTGTTGAGAGGAGTGAAGATGCAGAGCTGGTGTTTTTTTATATTATGTCAAGAACATCAGGAAAACAAGAATGAATTTATTTGTGGATGCTGCAGAAAAAGGGACTTACTCATTCTTTAATACGGAGCCTCAACCCACTTGTGGTTTGAGAACCTTACAACAAGAAGTGTGCCCCGCTGGCTGTCCTAGCTGCTTCAAGAAATTAGTTCCAAGGGATCCTTGAATAACGTTTACCTAAAATGGCTCACTGAGCTCTGTTTTATTTTCTGTGAAGTTGATTATTTTTATGCTTACAGTCTTGGAGACCATGGACACTGTGCAGATGCATGTATTGCATTTTTGGGAGACGCTCCATAGGGCAACAGTTCCTCTTGGTGTCGGTGTGAGAAGAAATAGTGACACACTGTCTCTAAAAAGAGATTTTATGGCTTTGACTACTGAGAGAGTGCTTTGATGCTGGATAAAGATTGTATTTCTATGCTTTCCTTTGAATGAGTGGACATAAAGATGGCTTTTAGTACATTTAAGGGCAGACAGGCAGACTGGAAAGAAGCTCTGGGGGCTGGACTGAGAACTAACACATTCAACACTGAGCAGAGTAGGTAGCTGGGGTAGGTGGAAGTGCTCGCTTGCCTTTATTTGACTTCAGGGATGCTGTTGGTATGAACATAATAAGAATATAATTTGAGTTCTGGTTTCTGCTTACTGAGCTTCCATGAGACTGATCTTCAGCAAGAATCACGCTTTAGAGCTCAAAATTAGAGTGAACTAAAAATATTTATTGTGTCGCTACAGATCACACTGAGGCAATTTTGGAACCTATTTTGTGGTAAAGCTGTTCATATGAACACAGCCAAAAATGTTTAATAAATAAATTTCCCATGTACTTTATGGTCCTTGGATGAAAGACACATCCAAATTGTATTATATGCCTTTGTTTATTGATCTATTTCTTCAAATCCTGCTCTCTTTTCAGCATGTAAATTTATTTTATAATTCAGGACTTGCTCTGAAGTATTCAGTTGTATAAATTTCATCAATTTCTTGCCGCTTTCTAAAGTTCTGTTTTGGTAGCAGGTTAAACATTGCCAAAGACTGACTTTTCTGCAGATACTTGGTACTTTCTTTTTAGTTCTGGTTCAATCTGCATACAGCAATACTCTTACATTCATCCGTGGGATGTCATACTACTTGAGAGACCTTCTTCTCTCTAATTCTGCTTCTGGTACAGAAGGCTGACTGATTTCTGAACTGTTGTTTCTTCATAAGAAAGTAAGTGTAAAATAAGAATAACTAAAAGTGTTTCTTAACAAATGTAGCAGTCATAAGTATTGGAATTATTTACTTTTTAAATTGAGAGTTGTAATGCAATTTCATTTGAGAATTTCGAGGACTCTGGAGAAGTGGCATCAGTATGCTAGGAAACAGTTAGCCTTGAAGCAGTAACCTAATAAATGTGATGGTTTTTCTCTTGTTTAGTGTCTGCTTTCAAAGCATGTCATTCTTATTCCCATTTTTACTGCATAGATAGGAAAAAGAGTTATGGAGAGAATTTCAAAGGAATCATATTCATGTGCAAATGCCATTCTTCTAATATCTATAATAAATATTATAATTGTTGGATATCTCTGTCTGTATCTACCTTTAATGAGTAACTCTGATAATGGAATGTGAGAAATCTCTATTCAGAAAAGAACACACTCATCCAGAGTTAACAAGAGATAAATATCTAATCATTCAGAAACAAGACAGAAACCTTCAAGGGATATTCTTTATGCAGCTGCTTAACAGTTGAACAGAAGAATCTAACTTAGCATTTCAGACTGAACGATAGGATCTGTCCTCCTCTAGCTGTAGTTGAGAGCTGTAGGTTGCACTTGTGCTAATTCATCAAGCAAAGAGAGGGAATAAGGGAGAAGCCATTCAGCATCTTCTTTGTTTCCAATAATGCTTTCAGTTTTAGTAGTATAAAAGAAGGCAGATTGCATTTGCAAAAGGGATGATTTGGTGGTGAAGATGTTCCAATATTTGATGACCTTCTGAGTCATCCGGATGTAGTAACACCCAGTTGTTCCTGAATGCAGAACCCTGCGTAGGCACAGCTGCTTGGGCACGCACTGTTGCACCAAATGATAGACATCATTTTAAGGGCCTCTGGCTTCAATGAGTAAGCATTTTTTTCCATTCATTCTCATACCAACTGTTATTTTTTTCTGTCCATTTTTATATAAATCCTTGGAAGAAGTATTTTCCTTTAACAGTACCCCTCCACCCCCTACCAGTAAAAAAACCCCTAGAAAACAGATGTTCCATGAATAACAATCTATGCAGCTTTGCAGAAAAGGACCTGGGAGTCCTGGTGGAAACCAAGTTGAACATGAGCCAGCAATGTGCGCTTGCAGTAAAGAATGCTAATGACAACCTGGGCTGCGTTAGACAAAGTATTGCCAGCAGATCGAGAGAGGTGATCCCTCCCCTCTACTCAGCACTGGTGAGTAGAGTGTCCAGTTCCAGGTTCCCCAGTACAAGAAAGACATGGACAGACTGGAGAGAGTCCAATGAAGATGCATGAAGATGATTAAGGGATTGGAGCATCTCTCCTATAAGCACAGGCTTGAGAGAGCTGGGGCTGTTTAGCCTAGAGAAGAGAAGGTGAAGGGGGGATCTCATCAATGTATATATATATCTGAAGGGAGGGTGCAAAGAGGATGGAGCTAGGCTCTTTCCACTGTTGCCTGGTGACAGGACGAGAGACAATAAGCCTAAACTGAAACACAGAAGATTCTGTCTGAACATCAGGAAACACTTTTCACTGTGAGAGTGACTAAGCCCTGGCACAGGTTGCTCAGGGAGGTTGTGGAGTCTCCTTCCTTGGTGACATTCAAAACCCGTCTGAACGTGTTCCTGGGCAAGCAGCTCTAAGTGGCCCTGCTTGAACAGGGGGTTTGGACCAGATGACCTCCAGAAGTCCCTTCCAACCTCAACCATTTTGTGATTCTGTGATTCTATAAATGGAAGAAATGGGACAAATAACAAAACTCTGTTAATTTGTCATTTTCCGAAGAAGTCATAGTACTGCATTTCTGCTATTCTGGCATATGGTTGAAAATTTACTCTCCATGACCACCGATTCCCAAAAAAACACAAAGTGCCATCATCTCCTGAATTATGAGGACATAGTCTACCTAAAGGCGTTTCATACTAAGGTATTATCTCCCTACTGCAGTTTGTAGAAAGCTAAAGGGATTTTCATCCCTAAGGATATACTCGCACAGCTCTTCATACTTCTGTCTCCTTTGAGAATATACATTGATTTGCTGCAGAAACATTTAGTGTCATTCTAACACATCTCCATTTTAGCACTTTATGACTCACTGGCCCAAAATTTTTTCAATAATGATCCTGGGAAGCCTTGCTGAAATGGGTAGCTAATTTAGCACTGAATTTGTAAGTAGCACTAGAATATTAAATGAACTATTGAGTTCAGACTAGTGGTAATCCATATTGTACTCAACCTATATACTCTGTGCAGTATAATGGTTCTTTGGTTGTTTGCCATCCCTTTTAACCACCTCTAACATATTTACCTGCAATCCATACGTAAATGCTATTCTCTGAAGGCGTTCACATACCAAATATTTTAATAAAAAGTTGTTTTAAAAATTGGGCTTTACTCACAATGAATAACATATAGGTATAGTATTCATATGCTTTAAAAACCTTTATAAGATAACTTAAATCACATACTCCCCCTGATTAGTTTTATAATTACTGGAATCCCTAATATACTCATGACTGATTTATGTATATGTATAGACACGTAGAGTGTAGGAATATATATTATAAGAATATGGGAGTTTTCTTTTAAACTTATCTGAAAAAAACTTTAACTTCAAATAAAGTGTATTTAGATATATATTCCCATTCTGTAGGAGTACAGAGTTACACAATAGGAATATTTAGATATTCCTGTACTGTAAGAGTATGGAGGTGGGTTTTTTTGGTTGTGTGGTTTTTTGTTTTGTTTTGGTTTTTTAACTTATCAGAAAGGAAGCTTTAATTTTAAAGAAAATGTTTCGTGGGGAAATTAGTTAATTTTATGCAATTGTGCCTTCCATGTAATTGCCAGTACAAGTTCTTAATTAAGATTATTGTCATAATTTTGTTCAAGTATTTTGTACTAAGAAAGTGAGGTTTTATTAAAATGTGGAAATCAATGTCAGATTGATTCCAGCTCTTACAAAGGGAGAGTTTCACTTAGGCTTTAAAAAACACAAAGATCGTACAGAAAAGTCAATAACATAAAAGTGTACACATACTTTTTTTTTCTAGCTTACCCACAAAAGAAGCTTTAGGGTATTATAAGGATGAGAAAATTCAATTCCCTTTCTAAAGGCTGATTTGTATTTCATTTTTATTGTCCAGAACATCAATAAAAGGCGTTTCACATCAGTCAGTAGCTCTCTCTAACATAAGGAAAGCGTTAATCTAATGCAGTCAGACTTTGTACCTTGACATTCTCTTCTGGCAGGGTTGGAGAGGAGAAGGGGGAACATGGGATGACAGCATGTACCAGTTGTGTCAGAAGATAAAATGTGAAAGTTTTGGCTTCCAAGGATGGAAGTGGGCAGTAAAACCGATCAATATTTTCTGGTGTTACTAATTCAAACATATTAAAACAAGTATCTTGCAGAGCATTGATATTCAAATAGTCCTGGAAGCTCAAGTGCAGTGGGTTATTTCATAGTATCATGCATATAAGTAGGTGACCCTTGAGGGGAAAAAATCAATGCTTATGTAATTTAATTGTGGTCAAACGCAGTTTTCAAATTGGGTTGCCCCCTCAGGGTGTGGAAGCAGGAGAGAATTTCTAAGACACAGAGGAATATTCCAGCCGGCTTCTGTCCATCTCCCTCTACTTTTCTTCTCTCTTGCCCTGCTCCTGCAGCTCTGCCCCAGCACTTGCAACTCTGTTGGCTCTGGAAGCTTTGTGGAAAAGGCAATCTGTGATTTCAGCTATCGGAGCCAGGGAGTGTGAGAGCCAGCCATCCCAGAGTTTGGGGGGGGGGGGGACACACACACACACAAAATAACAAAAGAGAATCTTGCATAAAAAGTTTGAAAACTGCTATCCTAAACAAATGGTCCAGAAACCACAGACTGCTGAGGGCATCAGACATCACCTCCAAGGGGACCTCTCTGCGGGGGCAGCTATTTTGGCTGCAGTAGGGTATGCTGGCCTTCCTCCCTTGCTATGCAGCCCAAGGTCTCAAGCATGTCCTCAAACAACCCCACTGCTATTAAAAGGCTTTAAATTTTCTTTATGCAAAAGTTTTAAAGCTCACAAAGAGCCTTTGGAACCAGTAGTGGAGAGCACAAGTAGCTTATCAATAACATGTTTTTGTTTTTCTCTTGAAAAAATGCTTTTCTCTTCAGCTTTCAGGCATCCTAATAACTCTAATAGAAGTTACTTGGACTGAAAATGGACTTGTTTGTGTCTACAAAAGCATGAAAAAACTAATTAATGAAGTCAACAAAAGTTTTCCCCTGAAATGAGATGGACCATTTATAGAAAGTGGGTATTGACATCAGTGGCAAAGTTTACATATTAAATTTTAAAATACTGTGAAGAAAAGACATTTACCAGACTTTCTTTTTTAATGTCCAGTTTAGGAGGAGATGGAAATACAGTTACTTTCCCAACTCAGCTTGTATGATAAGCGGAAACATAAAAGAGATTTTTTTGCTTCCTGTTTGCTCTCCAGTTTGTTTAGCCTGGTAAACAGGATAATATTATAACTCAGTACAAACAACTGATGTCTATTAATGCAGATCTTGCGGTTTTTCTAGTAATGTTACTGAAAGGGTAAAAAATGAATTTGCTGTCATGATGTACACTGGATGAACGTGTACGCTCTGCTGCCAGGTAACTTCCTGGCATTAGTCATCATGTTTAATAAAACCTGCGAAAATCCAGTGTCATGACAGGCCATGTACTACAAATATTACATCCCTTGAAAATGAAGGAGAAATAAAGGGTTGTCCTGGTTTCATCAGGGATAGAGTTAGTTTTCTTCTTAGTAGCTGGTAGAGCGCTGTGTTTTGGATTTAGGATGAGAATAATGTTGATAACGCACTGATGTTTTGGTTCTTGCTGAGCAGAGTTTACACTAGTCAAGGACTTTTCAGCTTCTTGTGCTCTGCCAGGTGCATAAGAAGCTGGGAGGGAGCATAGCTAGGACAGCTGACCCAGACTGGCCAAAGGGCTATTCCATACCATATGACGTCATGCTCAGTATATAAGCTGGGGGAAGAAGAAGGAAGGGGGGACGTTCGGCGTGATGGCGTTTGTCTTCCCAAGTAACCGTTACGCATGATGGAGTCCTGCTCTCCTGGAGGTGGCTGAACACCTGCCTGCCGATGGGAAGTAGTGAATGAATGCCTTGTTTTGCTTTGCTTGTGCGCGCGGCTTTTGCTTTACCCATTAAACTGTCTTTATCTCAACCCATGAGTTTTCTCACTTTTACTCTTCAGATTCTCTCCCTCATCCCACCGGGGAGGAGTGAGCGAGCGGCTGTGTGGTGCTTAGTTGCTGGCTGGGGTTAAACCATGACAAGGGTATACAGAGAAATGCAAAGACTTAAGACTGCTGTCTTATATAAAAAACATTGTTAGTGGGTCTTGCTGCATTCGGTGGGTATTGTTATTGTACTGCGGTTCCATTGCACTTTACTGAGAACTGCAGAAAGATGTTATTGTGCCCGATGATCAAGGCCAGGATCAACAGGGGTCTATTTGCCCTGCTTATCCCTCCTTCGAATGCTGCCTTTGTGTACTAGATTAAAATAGTCTTATCCTGAATGCCTTTGATGAGAAGAACTGCTTCTTCACACAAAGTTGGCTGCACTCTACAATGAAAAAAACAAGGGTTAGGTTAACATTCCCTCCTCAGGGGGGTGGTGAGGACCGTCCAAAGGGCACTTCTTTCGAGTCCCGAAGACAGCGTGTCTTCTGTATAAGCTATACGTTATACTCCCCTGAATTATCCTGCTGGCAAAAGGTATGCATGTCAAAGCATCGTAGTGGACAAGTAATGGATAGAGTCCTAGTTTCTCTCTTTCTGTCATGAATATAGATGATGAGGGATGCTGCCTGGGGAGCACCAAGCTGTATAAATCCATCACCGAGTTCTCTCTGGTGAGGCTGAAGAGGAAATTGACGATTGCCAGGTTTTATTCAATGCAGGAAAAAAACAGAGTTTCATAAGAGTAACCCATCTGGCCCATTTTACAGTTCTATTTTATAAAGAAGTTAAGCTTTAAGTGCTTAGTTCTCTAAGCAATTCCTTCAAATGTAGATGTCAATATTGTAAGTGTTAAAGTTTAGAGAAACTATTCTTGCTTTGTGTGTGTTCTCTTGTCTGCTTTCCTCCTTGTGACTCCTCTTCCTCCTCTTCCTGTTCTTTTCTCTCTGACAAGTTACCTGCTAATTTAGGGTTTTTTTCAGATAAATTTGATTTAAATGGACTCGTTGTCTTAAATAAAAATCAAAAAGCTTCTTGCTTCCTGTTTTTGTATTTTGTATGTTTTAGATCTGATTTTTTTAGTGCTTGAAAATCTATTAAATAAAATAGAAATTAAAATCTTCATTTATTTGTGCGAAAAGGTTCTAGCTAATTTTACACTTCTGAACATTTGTGACTGGACAGATTAAGGAACAATTAACTGACTAGTTTGTCAGCTCTTCTTATTACCCTGTTCAGAAAAAGAAAGAAAAAAGGCAAACAAACAAAAGGAACCCCCCAAAAGTACCATGTGATAAGCGAGTTAAAGCACAGTTAGTTTAGCCAATACGGGTTGCCATTTTTCCAATGCAATCACATCATGGCTGATTGATTGAATAGATAAAATCTGAGATTAGACATCATGGGGGAAAAAATCTTTTTTTAGATATTGAGATTCTTAATTTCTGATTCTCCCTGTCCCACAGGCTCTTGACTGCTGCAACACAGATCTGTAAATCAGTAGATGGTCAGTATTGCTGCTTCAGGCTCTTTTAAATTTAATGGTCCTACACAAATGTACCAAGTCAGACAGAATTAGATACATTTGTGTATGTATGGAAAAGTTATTAATAATATTGGAGCATTTGAATTTAACTAAATTCAGATGAAATAGATCTGTTACTGCTTTAAATGTAACTACATTCTGTAACATAGTATCACTACAGGTGGTAGTATCACCCGTCAGTGGTAATTAATGGAACAAAACCTATTAGTGATGTATTATTAGCAATTGCTAGTGTTCTGTGATGATTGTCTTCATTATCTATCTGTATCAAAAATGAAATAAAGTTAATACAGATTAATTGTTCTTTCTTCTGTTCCTAAACATAGAAGTTAGGAACTTGGTTAAGTCTCTAGTGTATTAACAAGTATTAAACATTGAACATTATGCTGACTGTGAGACTTCTAGCAATTTTGTCACCTCCCCCTTTTCTTTAGTTTGTTTTTATATAGAACTTACGCTGGCTTTTATTTTTTTATATGCTACATGTTAGAACAATGTTATACACAAAACTGAATATAACACTAGGAATTAAAATACATGTATCTTTTTTTTTTTAATTTCCTAATGTTATCATTTGTTGTATTTTCATGTTGTGCAGATGTGATGACACTTCTGTATTGGATTAACTGATACCACATTGGACTATGTACAGTAGTATTAAAAAAAATCTGGACTTAACATGTTATATAAAAACCACGAAGCTTTTTGATGTAACTGCCTATGAATTTCTCATCTGTGCCTGTGTGTATTTTTTGTTTCTTTGTTCTTAATAGCTTGCTTACTAGTATGATAGGGAAAGCAGAAACAGGTTTTTTTGCATGGTGGCAGGCCTATGAAGGTATTAATTTCAAAATGGTGTTGGCATTACTGCAACCGTCAGTTCTGACCAGTGTTTATCTTCAAGAGTTATTTTAGACCTTACTTAAGCATATATAAGTGTACAGAAATACAATTGCAATATCTTATATGAAGGTCAAAAAACCTTGAAAATATTTGACATGGTAGAATTTAGAAATATTGGAATAATTTCCTTGCCTGATTTTTCTTGTGATGATACATAAGTTGCTGCCCCTAGATGGTTTACATAAGAGGGCAAAAAATATATACATACATCCCACATCTAATGTTACAGGATTCTGTATCTTCCAGTAGCATGGAAACCTCCATAGCCTGACAAAAGGTAAAGTATGAAGCTGATACGCAGAATGTTCCTGATCATATCTGTTCAGTGGGCTCACATGCAACACAAAAATGCAAGGCAAAGCCAAATGAAAAAAACATACATATCTTTTTATATATCACTCTCTTTTTTTTTTTATTTTTTTAACCTGGAAGTATAATGTTTGCTATTGTCTATCACCTACCTGACAAAGAATTTCATACAGTAACTCAATATGTAATCTGTAAGAGATTTATTTCTACTGTTTTGTTGGTTATATGCCTAGACTATTAATTTTTCATTTAAAAAAATAGTTGATAATTTTTTTTGATGGCTCAGAAGTTAATTTGTGGGAGGTTGTGTGTGTTTTTTCCTCCCTACTACTGTTAAATGACAACTTGCTTGGTCTAATGACATTTTTTAGAGATTTTTTTTTTTTTCTCTGCAAAGTGATAAATCCATCCCTTTTTTCTTCTGTCTTCTGCTTGGTGTTTCACCAAGTTTAAAGGAGGTGCTTTCCATGTAATCAATTCTTGTTTAACAGGTGAAATGTAGGATAGAATGAAAAATGCAGGGGGAAAAATACGTGAAACCTGTTGAGAACTACAAAAAGGAAAAAAAAATATAAATCAGCTACAAGAGATTTTTGTATACTTACCTTTAAAAAGAGAAGGGATATATATATATTGATGCTGTAAACATGAAGAAAATTTTCCTGTTTTTCTAGAAAAATATGGTTAATCCATATTCCTTGCATTATTTCACCTGAGCCATAATGAAGCAAAGTTAATTTTCAGCTGTGTGTGAAATTTGTCTTCATAGGCTGCTGTGAAGAGTTTTGCAATGTCCTGTCTTATTTATTCATCAAATTGTTTTTCAATTCTTGCTTCTAAGACTGAATTAATTTTGTGTGTTAGATATTTAGTATTAAAGGAGAAGATTAATAACCTGATTTTACGAAACGGATATTTTTGTCATGTCTTTGTAAATGCAAAGCTTTTGGAAACCCCCAAAGAAATTAAAACAACCAACAAAGGTAATCTAATCTTATTAAAGCAAACTCATTCTCCAACCCTGTACTCCTAAAGTTCTGCCTTTTTAAGCTTCTCAAATTTATTCTCTGTAAAGACTTTTGTCTAAGGTTTGACAAGTTGATCTATGTCCATTCATGGATATTTTGTATTACAGTACAGACTTCTGCCTTTTATTTTGAAAAAAAAAATCCATTGGAAATAAGATTTGCAGATATATGCTTTTATCATTTGTATGCTTTTATCATTTGTACTCAAAAAGGAATCACTTCAAAAGTATTTTAATAGACAAGATTTCAACCTTATATTAGTCAGTGAAAGTTCTATATTTGCAGGTCCATTCACCATTCATGATTCTTGTTAACAGCTCATATTTTCTTTGCTAGTTGATTGACTGGTGGGGATCAAAAGTGTATCCTCTGGGATATTCTCATAATCACAATGCTTGATCAAAAGAAAAATACCTAGATGTGAAATATGTACATCTTTGCCTTTCCAGATATGAAAAAATACTCAAAAAGCTAAGACCTTGAAAATATTTAGAGAATTTTACCTGTGCATCCTGGTATTCTGTAGATCTTTGGGCACTGTTGATTTCATAGGTATTGTGTACTTAACTTCACAAGAGTCTTTGCTTTGCTAGGCATGAACAACAATGGAGACAGATATTTTAGCAGGACAGTCCCACAATTTTCCACGCAGTCTTTCCTTTAGGTGGTTTCTGTTGTGTTTTTTTATTTTTACCTTTGTGTAAAAATCCACATAAATAAGGTGGGACATGCTTCTAGAATCACAGAATCATAGAATCGTTAAGGTTGGAAAAGACCCTTAAGATCATCGAGTCCAACCGTTAACCTAGCACTGCCAAGTCCACCACTAAACCATGTCCCTACGCACTACATCTACACGTCCTTGAAATACCTCAAGGGATGGAGACTCAACTACTTCCCTGGGCAGCCTGTTCCAATGCCTGACTGCCCTTTCAGTGAAGACGTTTTGCCTAATATCCAACCTAAACTTCCCCTGGTGCAGCTTGAGGCTGTTTCCTCTCGTCCTGTCGCTTGTTACTAGGGAGAAGAGATCGACCCCCACCTCACTACAACCTCCTTGCAGGTAGTTGCAGAGAAGCAATAAGGTCTCCCCTCAGATTCCTCTTCTCCAGACTAAACAATTCCAGCTCCCTCAGCTGCTCCTCCTAAGACTTGTTCTCTAAACCCTTCACCAGCTTCACTGCCCTTCTTTGGACACGCTCCAGCACCTCGATGTCCTTCTTGTAGTGAGGGGCCCAAAACTGAACACAGTACTCGAGGTGCGGCCTCACCAGTGCCAAGTACAGGGGCACTATCACCTCCCTGGTCCTGCTGGCCACACTATTCCTGATACAAGCCAGGATGCCATTGGCCTTCCTGGCCACCTGAGCATACTGCTGGCTCAACCAACACCCCCAGGTCCTTTTCCGCCAGGCAGCTCTCCAGCCACTCCTCCCCAAGCCTGTAGCATTGCATGGGGTTGTTGTGACCCAAGTGCAGGACCCGGCACTTAGCCTTGTCTTTATCTCATACAGTTGGCCCCGGCCCAACGATCCAGCCTGTCCACGTCCCTCTGCAGGGCCTTCCTACCCTCCAGCAGATCGACACTTCCACCCAACTTGGTGTCATCTGCAAACTTACTGAGGGTGCACTCAATCCCCTCATCCAGATCATCAATGAAGATATGGAACAGGACTGGCCCCAGTACTGAGCCCTGGAGAACACCGCTTGTGACCGGCCGCCAACTGCATTTGACTCCGTTCTCCACCACTCTCTGGGCTCGGTCCTCCAGCCATTTTTTAACCCAGCGCAGAGTGCACTTATCCAAGCCGTGAGCAGCCAGCTTCTCCAGGAGAAGACTGTGGGAGACAGTGTCAAAGGCCTTACTGAAGTCCAGGTAAACAACATCCACAGCCTTCCCCTCATCCACTAAGCGGGTCACCTTGTCATAGAAGGAGACCAGGTTAGTGAAGCAGGACCTGCCTTTCATAAACCCATGCTGGCTGAGCCTGATCCCCCGGTTGTCCCACACGTGCCGTGTAATGGCACTCAAGATGATCTGCTCCATGACCTTCCCCGGCACCAAGGTCAGGCTGACAGGCCTGTAGTTCCCCGGATCCTCCTTCCGACCCTTCTTGTAGAGGGGCGTCACGTTTGCTAACTTCCAGTCATCTGGGACCTCCCCAGTTGACCAGGACTGCTGATAAATGATGGAGAGTGGCTTGGCAAGCTCCTCTGCCAGCTCCCTCAGTATCCTCGGGTGGATAGACTAGATACCTAAAATGCAAGACATATTCCTTTGTTTTTTTCTACTTTGACCATCTTCTCTTCAATTAAGAAAAAAACATGAAATTCACTTGCTTGTGTCATGAATTAAGCAGAGTCTTCAGTGTGTTGCTATGACTTCTGGGCCGCTGTCTGGAAGAGATTTTGTAATGTGGCTGTATTTGTGGTTGTTTAACCTACATTTTTCTGCTTTTTATCAAGACCTCCTCTTTACTTAACTGTACTTTTGTTTTCTTTACAAGACTTTTCCACACTCATGCTCTTCTTTTCCTCAAACTTAACCATGTTCTTTTAGTTCTCTACATAGAGCTTTTCCACTCTTCACTCTCTCACACCCTTCTGCATCACAGGGTCTGAATATCAAGGTATCCCATAGACAGATATTCTATATGAATCTACATCTATGACATTTACAGATCAACTAACTTTAAGGTGAAATAGGTACTGATGAACTGGTGAGTTGGATGTCATTTCTAGCAGAGAAAAGGGTGAAAAACTGAAGTCTTCTATTCTTATTTAAACACACTCTTCTTAGTCGGTGCTCTACAGGCTTTCACATGGCTGCTGTTCAACCAAGTGGTTAAATAATATTAGATAAGAAAAGGTGAACCATTGATTCAAGGGAATTGTGGGAAGCTGGGGATTAGAGCAACTACTCCTGGGATATAGAAGTCATTGAGAATTTAAGCCTTTATATATTTTTCTGTCCTATCGTTATCACAGGATTCAATCACACATCAATTGCAACTGGTCCCTAAAGTTTTAAGGATGATAAATGGCTACAAAAATAAAAGAACTATAATGGAATCAATGTATTAAGTAGATACTATTGCCATATTGTTTTTATTTTAACATTTATAGATGAATAGTGTATAAATGACATGTTAGGGTGAAGATGGCCACGTGGGTCCATGTCAAACACTGGAGCAGCCTCTGTTATACCATATGAAATAATTTTTGTTCATTAGTGGTAGCAGGTGGATGAATATTTTCCTAGTTCTAATAAGCAAGTTAGTCTTGTGGACAAGAGGAAACACATACAGTTCTAGTAAGTCCTCTACGATGTATTCATAACTTGTGTGACTTTCGTTGCCTGAATCTTACTTAAGTAGCTGTTGCAGATTTGAGGTTTTAGACTGGTACTGATTTGAAGTGTGGCTGCCTAGTGGTAAAGGTCCACAGTTCAGACGACACTGGAGAATAAGAGGAGAAAAACTGTTTGTAGCCTTTGCTCTTAATAATGAATGTAACATTGAGTTTCCATTGGCTTATAATATTTCCTTGAACTCACGGCATAGGTTTGTTTGTTTGATCTGGTGCCTCCAGTAAGAGACATATGGAAAATTTTCTTAGTTCTAACACATGAATGTTTTTACTCACTGCAGTATATGCATGCTTGCTGGAGGACTCTGCTGCCTGCTACACTTTCTGCTAGCTGAGGGGCTCCACATCTACTGTATCCATCATGCTCCAGCTGTAATCAGTAAACTCATGTCTTTCTTCTTCATTCTCACCTGGGGACTCTTTAATTTTCTTTCTCTTTTTCTGTTCTGTGAGGCCATTAACTTGGTTTCCTTTGCTCATACTACTTGTGTTGCTTTGCCTTTTATATAGTGCTTTTTGAGTTTTGTTTCATCGAAACAGTCTTGGTCTGGCACAGTGTACAAGATGAGTCAGATTGACAGTGCAGTCAGTATTTAGGGTGACAATAAGAAAATTTGTGTCACCAGGGGACATCTGGAGCTTCGAGTTCTTTTGATGATATCTTGGGCTTTTGAGAGAAAATTCTCTTAGGCAACTCAGCTGACAAAGTACCCACCCAAATGTTTCAGTACCTTATATCTGACAGTTTAGAACATAATTACCTTAAAGCCCAGTCAATTTGTGCTTCTGTCTGCAGCAGGTTTATATCCATATGACTCAAATCGCAGACATGCATACCTTTGAGTCATTAAATACTAACATCGTCTTCAAACAATGGGTTTAAACATTCTGAGATATTTCCAAAATACCTCTCTTCTTATGGAGCAGGAAGCCTAAGCTGTATCTGGTAAAGGATCTGCTGTTGCGATGGAAACCTGGATGTGCCTCAGAAGGAATTCCAGCTCTGGCAATTGACATTGCCACTGTTGCAGAACAGAGCTCTTAGTAGACCAAAACATAAATCATATTTTTTGGCCAATTCACTCTGAATACTGAAGGAAATAAAAAAACATATATGACAATTTTACTTAGTTTGCTTCTTCAGAGAATGGGATGACAGTTAAGTGTTTGTTTTTTTTTTTGTCCAAGCTCCTTCTAGAAATTTTAAAATCATGAGATTCAGTAATATGAACACAATATAATGCTCAACTACATGGAAAGGAATAAAAGAGAATATTTAAATGTGCAAGTTAAATAGCCAATACTTCACTATGTATTGCTCCCTGTCATCCAATAGCAGAGTCCTATCATCTGGTTAATGTACTCTTGACCCTCAGAGCTCGATGGATTGTTTAGACATTTACGCTATTTCCAAGGGATAGGTATCTCAAGAACAGAGAAAGATAATATTACCAATTTGGAAAAACTGAGTTAGGTAACTTTTTATGATGTTCTCAAGCCACATAATAAATAAATATTCCAAGTAGCACCTTAATGAAGGAATAACATAATGTCCAATAATGAAAATGTATTATTTAAAATACTGAATGATTTTCAATTGCATGTACACATAAGAGTGGTGGTCAGCTCTTAAACAGATTAAAAGCAGCAAGAGTGATCCATACTCAGTGGATGCATTCTTTGCTTTGCATAAAGTTTAAACAACTTTATTTGCTTTATACAGCCAGATTCTTGAATGGAGTAATAAATTAAAATTATAGCTTCATTATAAGGAAGTAATTTTGTGTTTGTTTTCCTTACAAGTCCATGACTTAGCTGGATAGCTAAAGAGTCATTCCATTCCAGAATTTACATTTCTAAGAATATTCTCTAGTTTCTAATATCTTCCTTTTCAGGTTTATATTTTCTCTAGAAAATTGGACTATAGAGTTCTTTGAATGAAGTTCTTCATATTCTTTGTTCTTAAGCATTTCTGTCACCTCTTCTTGAACAAAAAAAGGAAACAGATATTAAGAAATCTAAAGAGGAGAAAATGTAGCCATCTTTGATATTCTACCATGTCCGATACACACAAGACTGTTGTAGATCAGCAATCAGCTCATAGAGTCTGAGAATGGAAATAAGAAAATGAATGCTTCCTCAGTGTTCTCTGCAGGATCCACTTTCAGCAGATCAGAGGTCAAATGCATTTACAAAACAGTAGGAGAGAAATCTTGCATTGTTACAATGTGTTCCTGGGGAGCACACAACTTTATACACTCACTTCATGCCCACCTGGCAATGCAAAAAAAAAAAAAAAAAAAAAAATCATTTCAAGTAATTTTGCCTTTGAGCCTAATTAAAGTGCATAGTGAAAGGTGGGAAGGAAGACAATGTTCCCTAGTCTCTGGCTGCCTGGCCCAACATCCAGCAGCAGAGGAAGTAACAAGTTTCAGGAGAGAGCCCAAACTAATGAACACTGTAGGTAAAGCAGAAGCAACATTTTGGCCTGGGAGTATGAGTACTGAAGGCTAAGGCAAACAAGTTAGCAGTCTGTTAGGTTAAAACATCCTTTATTCTATAATTGGAAGGGTCACAAGACTCATTTTAATTAAAGGCTGCAAAAAGTTTACCACTTCCACTTCAAAGCATGCTCAGATGTGATGAGTAGGTGGGTCTCAGTGTGGTGTCCAAGTTCCAATTTGGCATTTGCTTGTGGTACTACAATGTGATCTGTTCACACCTGAGAGCTGTCATAATGGTGTCTGTCAGCAAGTTGGTTGTCTGGTTTCACTAGTAAATACATGGAGCTTTTATTGCATATTTGCTTTTGGGGAAATTGTCCTCAAATACACAGTAAGGACAGTAATGTTAGAAGCAGTTGGACAAAAGGGAGAGATAAACCTTCAGTCACAGAGTAAAGCCAACCCCTTCCAAATATTGTAGTTAATGGCTGAGAAAAATAAAATTATCATGAACAGCTATAAAATACAAACAAAACACAATGTCTGGTTTTCTATCTTTTGCTTGGGATGAAAATAATGATTTAAAACCAATGTCATATACATTGGCTTTTTTTCATATTAGACTTTTATTTCTATTTTTGTTGCATTGCAGAAACTCAACTTACTGTATGAAAGTTTCCATTTCGCTGACGGTGGGTGAAAATGACACTGGACTCTGCTACAACTCAAAGATGAAATATTTTGAAAAGGCTGAACTTAGCAAAAGCAAGGAAATCTCATGCCCTGAAATTGAGGATTTTTTATTTCCATTTAGGGAGCCTGAAATTCTCTGGTATAAGGTAAGGAATGCAAAAGATTTTCACCTTCAACAAGATATTATGTAATGTTCTGATGATTTTCATGATCTAAATATGATATGAAGCTTGGATTGTTTTAAGATTTGTTAAGAACAAACAACAGAATCAAGGACAGAAAAAAATGAACTAAGCTAGAGAGAAAGATTCAAATGCTTCTTTTAGTAAACTTTAGAGCTCATGTTTTCTTAATATCCATTTATGGATGTCACAAAGAATTGGCAGCTTTCTGCTAACAAGAGGGCTAAAAAAGAAAAGTGTTACCAGTCTGGGCTGTTTTGATATGCTAAGGTAAAGCCATGTGAGCTGTTTATACAGCAACTGCTTGTGCTATGCCAGGCTAAAGACTGTGTTTCTAAAAACTCGGACATAAAATCTATTTGGAAAAATATAAATGGGATAGCTATGCATGTTGTTATCTGAATGAATGGCTTAATTTTGCAGCATAAAATCCAGCAAAGACTTCCAAAACTTTGGTCTTTACATATTAGCCTTTACATGCGAATATCAGTGATTTCATTGTTTGTATCAATAACTTTATTTCAATATTGTGTACTGATTTCTAGATCATTACTTAAGGGCCAGGTTCTTGCAAATAGTGCTGCCTGTGCACAGCTCACTAGAGCTTCCATAAAGAGAAGCTTGAGTTCTGGAGTTTTTACCATCTTCGGGAAATACTCAGTACTTCAGTATTTTAATGTACACAATTTAAAGTCCCCAGAGAGTTCAGTAAGTCTGAAATTTAGATTCTGTATATTTTGTATACACAGATGTCTGTGTATATAGGAAGTCGTAGCTTAACTATGTGCTGGTATGCATTCTAATTATTTTTTTAAAGTCTGATAATTTACTTGATTACATAAATGCATTTAAATATGATACACAAGACTATGCTATCTAATAAGTAAAAACTTCTGGCCTAGAAGGATTCTGGAAGAATTAATTGACAGTATGTCTAAGATGGGAAGTATGTAACCTATTATTTACTTATACTCATCTTGGATTTTGTGTTTGTAATACAATATATACCTAAGTTTTACCAACTGTAAAACTATGGTTAGCTTCTTAAACAAGAGCTCAGAAGATCGGCTTTTTAAGAGCCATTGACAGTATGTGGTGAATGAGCTCAAACAACCTCTTATACTTTAACATTTTAAAAAAGCCTTTACCGTATAAACAATAATTATGCTAAGATAATCAAGTAAAATATTTTGTGGCAGTTCATCAAAAGATATTTTTCTTATGAAAAACACCAATCCCTTTTTCTAATAGCTTATGAATATACTGGTTTGCAATACAAAAGAAAAGGTTAATTAGGTGAGAATAAGTTAATCATTTTAGGGAGCTAAGAAACATGCATGAAAAAAGGTATATTCTCTACTATAGCATAAAATATAATGTTTAGGTAGTAAAGACTGAAATACTAACTCATTTTTGTAGATACAAAACTCACCTTTTGCTAAAACTTCAGAGAGCTTTGATTCTAAGGTGTTTTTAGAAAGAGATATATAACTGAACCTCATTTCTCCTCATTCTCATCTTCTGTTTCTCTACCTTTTTTAATTATAATTTTCTTAAAAAATAAATTAAAAGAAAAAATTCTTCCCTGCAACCTGTAGCTACTAGTAATATAACAGTCATGGATCACATATATAAATGTAATGGAAAATAAGTAAATTAAATAGGAGCCCTTCAGCAAACTAATGTCAAAAGAAAACCACCAAAGGAATCAGCTCCTCTTCTTCCTCTTGTCAGAGGGCAAGTATTAAGACAGCTGATAAAATTCTATAGTCTTTTTTCTTTTTAATCAACACTTAACTGAACTGGATTTTTAGATATTTAGTGTATGTAAAGCTCATAACTAACCTGAGCTCTTGTCTAGCCTTCTTGGATTTGAGAAGCATTGTCAACAGTGGCCCAATTTAAGTGTAAGAACATAGTCACTGAAGTGTTATATTATCTTTAAACAGGAATGCAAGTCAAAGACGTGGAGATCAAGTATTGTGTTTAAAAAGGACACTCTTGTCATTCGGGAAGTTAGAGAGGATGACATTGGAAATTACACTTGTGAGTTAAAATATGGATTCTTTATTGTCAGAAGAACTACGGAATTAACAGTTACAGGTAATTACAGGTTCTTGCTATCTCTTATATTTATAAAAAACATTGAATATTGTGATTTCAGTTGTGTGTATTTGAGTCATTATACCTACATAAACTGCTTTTGCACAAAACTTTGCTGTGTGCCTAGATATCAAGGGTTGATACATCAAAGCTGTCCTGAATACTTCACAGTAATATGTGTAACATTTTGAACAAGCCTGAGTTTTGGTCTATTGCAAAAGCTTGTGGGTAGGTCTTGTTTTTGAATGGAAAATGTGGACAAGGAACAGGTAACTTCAGCAAGCACTACCTCTAACAGAAAATAAGATTGTTAAGTCCATCATACTTCTTCATGTGGTTAAATGCCTTGGGATATAAGAATAGCTGTAGCTACAATCCAATAGCAGTAACTCTAGCCCAGTGAGACCATTGCAACTGCGTGATAGATATGTAAGGGTTAGAGTTCGAACAGTGCATGGCTGAAACACTGTAGCATTCTTCCTCTGGTATTATCTCCCAGCTTTCTGTAGTTTATATTTCAAGAACTTCCTGATCTCAATCGTCATGTGTCATGGTTACCAATTAACCTATTTTCCATTAGTCTGATTTTTTTTTAATCCTTTTATTCTTGGCTTCAAAAACATTTTGAAGTATCAAGTTCCACAGAGTATTTGTGTAACATAAATAAACTCTATAATTTAGCAGATAGCAATTGAAGAAGATGCATTTAATATAATCTGCATTTAAAACTACCATATCAATATGTAAAATCCATCATAGATGAAAACAAAATATATACCATAATAGTAATGTCCGCAGCAGCAGAACAGTATGAAGAATGGTCCATTAAATTTTCAGTTCCTTACCAGACCTCTAACCTCTGTTTTACAAACATGTAAACAATATAGCTGAACATACACTTAAGGTAGAATATTAGCTTCTAGAATTATAGGATGACATTGGAAGACAGGAGTACATCATGATCTGTGTAATGCAGTGTAGTTCCACAGTATATTCCCTAAAAGGCAAAAACAGGATTTTCCTGGCAAACTGGAGGTGAACTAGATTCGTACGTTTGACAAAGATGTTTGCATACGTAAGTTCTTGCACCTTCAAAGTACCAAATAAACAAAGAAACAAATCTTAGAGAAGGAGTTCTGTGGCCCTTTCTTGTTCCTTTTTAGTATCTAATATATAATTATATTGCACACCAACAATTAGTAACAGCACTTATGTTGTGCATTATGTTTAAATGTAACAGTTTCCTTTTATGGTGAAAAGTTTGTTTTCCATTTTGATGTATCCCATTTGCCCTCCACATTATCAGAAATTATAGTGAATTATGGTTTGTAATTTTCTTCCAGTAGATTAGTCTGGAAATCATATTGTTTATGGTTTTTGAGAGAATTCAAGTAATCAGTTATATTTATTTAAACTCAATATTCAGTATCTCTTCATAATTTTTCTTTTGTATGGAATTGATTTATTTGGTCAGTACAGACAAGCAATTACTGTCTAGTGATTAACCTCACAGTAAATATCCATATACTCTGTTTGATTGATTCTCATATGAAGAAAGCAGAGAGAGAATCTTCAAGAATTTGATTTATACCAGAAAGAAGTTGTCAATTATCTTTTGCAATATATGATGTATGGATTCGAAGAATACATATTCCCTCAGTCCTCAGGTGATCCCTTCTGTCCCTAAGGTTGGTGCTCCACTGTGCAGCAGTATTTCAAACAGACTCAGACTGACAGAAAGGAGACAGAAAAAAAGCATTGGAACCAGATGCATGTTACTATTTGTAGTAATAGTTTAAAAAATGTAATTCATCACTTGTGGTGTAGGTAGGAGTTCAGTATTTAATGTTTAACTAGACAGAGACAGAAAGAGACTTGGCTGATTTTGATGTGCTAAAAATGAATGAATGCACACGGAGGGAATTATTCAATTTCCACCTCTGCAAACCCCAGCAGATGTAAGGACAACCTCCAAATTAGTAAACTGTTTGGGCAATAGTGTAGGTCTTCATACCATCTTTATAATATTATGTGACTAAACAGAACAAACAGATTTACTCATGGTACTACTAATTTTATACTACCTCTGTATTGATGTCTTGATAAGACTTTTTATCAATGCTTTATAGGAGGAGATTCACATTTTAGGTGCCTGTCTTATGCTTTCTTTGTGAGCTGAAAAACGTTTTGAGTTGCCCTGGATGTACAGTGAGGAATATATAAAATAAATGAGGGGTGGAAGGGACTGTTTGTTTTGAAAAAGGAATTGAGCTTTAATTCAGAAACTGAGAAATAAATGTTATAAATGTCAAATTAAAAGTAGAAAATCAAATTGATAGTTGATTGCTTTACTGTATTAATGAAAACATAACTGAAACAAAGGAATGAAGTATCTTTCTGACATACAGTCTCCGGCATGTCTCCAGGCAGTATCAATAAATGATGAAATTGGTGTGAACCATTGCTAAGACAAAATTCCATCGATAACTCCCAGCTACACAAGGAGTAAAAAAAATATTTCTAAGACATTTGAAATTTCTCTGCCAAACATACTTTTTAGTTAGAATAAAAGAATTTCAAAAATATGAGTAAGAATTACCAATTTCCCTCAGACTTTCCAGAGCATATGGGAAGTTGTAATGTGTTTATCAGCTTGTAATGTGTTTAACAAAATGGGATTTATGAAAAATAACTCTCTGTATTCATTAACATTGCCTTGTGTGGTAATGGTGGGTGTCCCACCATCACACACCCATCATTAGAAAACAATCACTTATTTTTTTCCATTTTCTGTGTGCTATGTTTCCATATATATGTTTAAGTAAGACTGAAATTTAGACTTTCTACATTTCTTTCCTGGAATATACTGTTTTTCTTCTAGAAACAAAAAAAAAAACCCAAACCTCTGTTGCAAGAAATTCACGAGCCAGATGTTATATATGTATTCATCTGTAGTATTCTATAGAAGCTGAAGATCTGCCTTTGTGCATTATTACCATTGCCTAGTATGAAATCAAATGGTTAATTGTTTTGCTAAGAAACCATAGGTATCTGGTTGTTGGCATAACAGGATTCAGTGTGTTAAGCAGAGAGTAGAACAGGATTAAAGCAGCATGCTTGTCCTTCCTTCTGCCTAGCAGAGGCAAGGAGAAACAGGCAGAATATCCAGAGAACAGAGTTACACAATCATAGGGATACTCTCCCATTGCCTAAAATTTTCTTCTTCCTTTGGCTCTACAAAACTCAAATTGGAATGAACAAGATAAAAATTATGTTTTGGAAAGTAGCATTATTTCAGTGGATAGCCTATCTCAGAATAATTTTTACTGAAAACTTTTCTTCAGATTGGAAGCTAAGTTTGGGCCCAGGCAGTCATTTGTATAAATGTCTTGAAGTTATTTATTGTAAACAGTCTTTTTTGCAAATTATAATTTAGGTGTTCTATAAATTAAATCAAAAGAAAAAGCTATTAAGACCTCCTGTGAATGATCCTTTGCTGAATTTGTGGGGTAGGAGTGATGCTAAACCTTTCTCTCACAGACCTCTAGTGCTACTTTAATCAAATAATGTATCTGGTCTTTGTTTCAAATGCACACAAGTTTGAATCTCCAGTTCTAAAGTCATGGGCAGCATAGATCTACGTAAATTAGAATGGCAGACCTAATACTGAGGTGACATATGCACATAACTACATATGAGGATTGTATCCTGTAAGTATGTTGAAAGTACACTGACATCAGAGTAACCTGAAGTTCCTGGTGAGTTTTAAGACAGGAGTGGGTTGCTCTCTTAATAAAAAAGGAAGAATAACATAAATGTTACTGGGGAAGAAAAGACAGAATGTCTTCAGACAGTATGAGAAAGGATAGAAACAATTTTCTTGACCTTATAAACAATCATAAAAAGCTCTCTCTCTAATATTATGCATAGGAATTAAAGTAGAAGGTAGCACATCTTCACAAGATCAGGGCCATATGTGTAAGCAACTGCAATACTGTAAATTAAGTAGCAGCTCCTACATTACTTAAGGCAGGCAGGGTGAGCGAGCTACGACACTGGTGGGACGTGAAAGCAGCCTGCCTTCCTCACCTCTCCTTCTCTCTGGGCAACTGTGGAAGATCGTTAACTTCAAAATCCCCTTTATTTTTCCACACAATGCACTTTGGCAGCCTTGCTGTCTCCTATAGGGAAACCATTGTTGCTATTACAGACTATTAAACTATGGATATAATTACATAGGCACATTATGTTCAATATTGATGTTGTGTATGCTTGTTGTGATAACCTCAGTGCTTCACACCTTACATACCTATCTGCCTCATAGTGGAATAAGGAATGGCTCATACTCTGATTTAGAATTAAAAAAAAAAAAACAAAAAAAAACAAACAGAAAAAAAGGAGGACAGTCACACATTTTTAAAAAGGCCAAACTCACTTTATAGGCAGTATCCATCTCATCTAACTATAGCAGTTGAAAATCCCTAAGCCGTGGAAAAAGATGATTTTCCCTCCTTTTAAAGAATGAGAAAATAAATTGCCCTTTCTTAGCTTAAATTATAAGCACTGAATGACACCTTAGGTACATATTTAAAGTAACAACCATATTTAGTGCTCACATTTTTGATTTTATGAAAAAAGTCTTGTTAATGGCAGCAACATTGCACTAACATTTGTAAATAATACACAAAATCTTCAAATGTTATGTACCTATTCCTTACCAAGAATAAGCATATACTTCTGATCCAGAAGATGATTTCTTCTTAAAATATGGATGTATCTTTCAGGTTTTTATTAGGATAATTTTTTTTGCTTTAATTTTAATGTTGTTTGGATGATCTGTATCTCACACTGAAAATATATTATTATCTAAGTGATTTGAATCAACTTCCTTATTGTTATGAGATCTGACTTAGAAATTCTCTGCTTTGCAAAATACAAACTATGCACTGATTATTCTAGCTTGTAACTAATGAAAATATTCACATAAACAGCGTAACTGGTCGTTCTTGGTTTCTGGTTATGTAATTATAAGTTCTAAAAAGTCTTGCAATGTACAAAAACATTTGTAGACATTTATACCTTCAGATGGGACAGATTAGCAATTTTTTCATTTATATGTGGAATTTTAATTAAGGCATACCTGCTCTCTGTGACATACAAAATTAAGTGTGTGTTCAGACTTGGGAAAGAATCATATTTTAACAGCATAATATTAATTTAGTCATAGTGCACAACATGGGTCAAAAATATTTTCCAGCAGTGATTTCTTTTAATTAAATGTTAGATTTAGTAATATTGTTTTTGTTACTTATACTACTAAGACTTTTTGCTAGCACAAACTCTGTCCATTTTTGCAGAATTTCATTCAGGTCAAAGGAAGTCCATCTTGGGTCTAAGAGAGAGTATATGTGTCTCCACTGCAATATCCAATAATTCTCCATGATGAATGTCATAAAGACAACAGACCCCATCAGTCTTGCAGTTGGAGCACTACTTATTCAATTCCTCCATGACTTTTTTAGTTTTTAATAATAAAATATTTTTTTCCATTCTGTTAAAAGGGAGAAGCCCTTATACCTCACAGATGGAATCAGAGCTAATCAGTATGTTCTTACTCCTGAAGCCTTTCCTCAGAGATATCCTTTATTGTCTTTATTCGTTGATTAGTCCCCTTAAAGTCCCCTTGAAAACAACCCCTGCTGGAATGAGCACAATTTTAGATTTAGAGATTTGAGTGTGTTCACAATCAAGCTTTAGCAATACTAAATTTAATATAAATTCATACAAGTCTTTTTTATTATTTAAATGTAATCTGCTTGGTTTAAAATATTTCTGCAATAATCTTGAAAGTGCCAGTTTACTCTTTTCCATCTGCTACCCGTGACTTTTTTAATCTTTAGATATTTAGGCAAAAACAAGGAATGTAATTTGTCTGTTTCACAGTTATACAGTAGTTGACTCTGTTAGTGTTGCTTAAAGGTGGGTATTTATTGAATAAGATTTGTCTCTTTTGCTTTCTGACAGAATTAAGTCTTCATTAACACAATAGAAAATCTTAAATTACTATATGTACGTATGTATTTTTAGTGCTGAAAAGTCCACTGTGAAAATAAATAGTATGAAGAAATAATTATAATTAAATTATATACCTAGCCTCACACCTCACTACATTTGCATCTTATATACACAGCCAGTCCCCATATTGGGCAGGGGATGGGGGTGGGGGGGAGGAAAGAGGGACTTTGAAGGTTTCAGCCTGCTTTAAGTGGTCTGGATTCTAATTGTGTAAGACAAAATGTGCACCCTTTTTTCCCAAAAATATTGGCATTAATTCTTTCCAGTTCTGCTGCTCTTTCTCCCTCAATACATTGGAATGCAGAAAGGTGCTACACTAAGCATGTACCTCTTTTTTTTTTAGCAAGTGCTAAGTGAGAAAAGTTCTAAAGAACAAAGATTTTTTTTTTCCAAGCATTTCGAGCTTGAGAACAGACTGCTTGATTTCTGCAGTTAATGACAGGGATGAACCATTCTGAATGCACCCAGCCCCTCCTTGCTTCTGCTGATCCTAATAATTATCAGAGCTGATGCTCATTCCTTTTGTTCGTCATGAATTTAATTCAACTCCAGAACATATTCAGATAGAAATTCTATTTACCATTATTCTGTGCAAAGACTAATAAAATACAAAGCAAACAATAGACTCATTATGAAAGCAGCATGTTCAAAACACCAACCTAGCATTTTTATAATATATAAAATCCTGTAGGTTTAACAGATTAATGGCTGAAGAGTGGGTTGGATGGGGGTTTTTTTTAATTAGAAATGAGTGATCTTCTTTTATAGTGCAATCATTTTTGTATGGCTGAAAACAAGGGTCTAAACTAGTCTCCTGTGTGCATTTGAGTAATAATAATCAGAATGTTGTGTAGAGATTTGATTAAAACATTTTGTATAAATGTTTATTTAACATATTCATTGTAAATGGGTTTAGTGGGTTATTCAAAACCAGCCTTATATGAAAACAGCAATGAGCAAAGCTTTATGTATTTTACTTCAAAGTAAGTAAAAACGGTGTTATGTGCTGTATGTTATAGGTTGAAATTATGAATTAGAAAACCAACTTCAGCAACTTAGCGAAAAAACAGATGCGTAAGTTAAAGGGAGAGAGAATACCAGCCCTATTTTGAACCTTGCTGCTGGTGGCCTTCTGAGATTTCTACCGTTGTGATGTGCCAAACTGGGGGGTTCACAAAGGCCAGCTTTAATAATTGGAGATTATTCCCATCCATGGTCACTGGAGAGAGAGAAGCTCCTCTAGACAGTAATTCAGAGAAGTAGACAAAGTTGGGTGGTTAGAACTTATCTTATAAGACAGTCTCTATGGGCTGTAGAAGGGGTAGAGTTTCCTCTGCCTAAAATTAGATCTGATGAATAACTTGTTCCTTTTGGGTGATACATTTACATGCTTGTCATTCTGGATAAACTCCTAATTCATGCATAATATACCTTCTATAATATTATCTCCTTCTTAGTTGCTATATTTTTCTGTTGTTTGTCAAAAATTCCTCCAGGACATGGCCACTATTGCTGACTTTTCTTATTTTACTAATGTTTTTTATACAAGTACACCTTATTTTGCACTTCTTAGGTCTTCCTCTCTACCTAATAGTGTATCTTCAAAAGAGGAAAAGTGATCAGTCTCTTGTGGCTTTTTGTGTGGATAATGTAAAAACAGAACATTAGTTATAAAACCCTAAGACATTAGAAAGTTTTGTGTTTAGCACATTAAAGTAAGTTTCAGTATTTATAAGGTTATTTCAATCACCCTTGTTCACTGTATGTCATGCCTGTTGATGCCTCTGCTTATCTCATACAATGTTAACGACTGGAAAAAATATATATGACTTGTGATAGTTACTTGGGCAGATGCTACGAAACAATGTAATTGATGGTGCAGTCATGACTTCTGTGGGAGTTCCGTACTCCCTATTGACAATATGGTGTCAGTGAAAGTTAAGGGGACATTTTAACATGTTGTTATCAGTAGAAGAAATTTTCTTATTCCCTGACAAAAATGAAGAATTCCACTTAAATTAGATATTATGTAAGAAGTGGAGTGTGTTGCTGTGTAAACTGTTGTTAAAATTATGACATTTTTGGTTATTTCTCTCTACAGTTTTGTTATTAGGAACCCGATGACATTTTAAGCTTGTGATAGAATTTTTTTTTGCTGCAGATTTTTTTTCAATTGTGGCTTTGTGTGTAAGGTTAAAAACTAATGTAAAAAAAAAAAAACAAACTCCAAACTAATGTGATTTTTACATCAATTGAGAAAAATTTAGGGAAATGCCATTTCTTGGTGTGATGAAAGTTTGTTTGTATGAGTCAGTTTCCCTGTCTTCATGAGTCATATCAGCATATTGAAATATAAACATTTTGAGTTGATGTTGTTACCATGGTGATGCTTCCCATTTTTTCAGTTTAGTGTGATGAAGTTTTTAAGATGAGCTCCATTCTACAGAGAGAAGGAAACTGTAGACAAAAATGTTTTTCACAAAATTGTGTTAGTGGCTACTAAAGATATAAAAGACTTACAAACCCTTAGTTTAATAAGATGTTACAAAAATTAAATAAATCTGTTCTTAAGGCACCCAAGATGCTTGTTAAGCAACCTTTTAAAATGTAGTTAAATGACATTCAATGTTAATGTTTCACATTATTGCTATGGAACCAGAAGACTTCATTTTATTTTTACGTTCCCCTAGAGTATGTTAAATCCAACAATATTGTCCTAACCAAGCATTTATCATTTCCCTAGCTTTTCTTTGAAAGCTTTAGATAATTTATGTGTACAGCGGAGTCTTCCAGGATGGTATTTTAATAAGCTAGACTATAAAATGTGCAAGTACAATAGCATATGGACGTTGTCTTGCCTCCATCCTTAAAAACAATCTGTACGCATCCTTAAAAACAGCCTGTACACAATTACACTAACTGAATATTTAGCTTTAAAATGGAGGACAAATTTCTATTGTTTTCAATATCTTTCAATTGGCTTAGTCAAATTCTTAACTCAGAGCTACTAAGTGAAACGATATTAGTAGTACATACTAGTGAGAAATTCCAGATAATACACGTATCTGAAAACATTGCGATTGTTATCACAGGCAGAAAAACCTTGTTTAAAGAAGAAGAAGAAAGACATCTCATTTTTACTGCAGCATTACCTGCTTGGGTACAGCGTTAAGAGAACAGTAACATCAAAATCATGCAGAAAGTATCCGAGATGTATTCCACTATATCAAGAGTACATTTATCTTAAAGAGTATTCATGTCTTGAAATGACCTCAGAAATATTGTCCTCTGCCCTTCACCATCCCCCAAAAAAGAAGTGATCAGGCTTTTTTTCATGTTGTTGCCTCACAGTGTTAATTAACCATCTAAAATAGCATAGTATATAAACAATGGAAAAACAGTGCATATCAAATTTAAGAAACAAGTTTTACTTGGAATTCTTTTACAAGTGTGAATCAAGAGTGAAATCTTGGTTTCTTTGAGATTAGTGGCAGTTTGCCCATTGACTTACAAGAGCCAATATTTCATCTTTCGACTTTTTTGTTAAGATAGATCAGAACTCAAGTTCATTTAAAAAAGTGAATTCAGATTTAAAAAAAAAAACAAAACAACCCTGCAAATCACCTTGGTGTTTTATTAGTTACTCTTTCATGCAATTTCTTTCAATTAATTAATCCATTACTTTTAAAAAAGAAATTTAAAAATACCTTCATCCTGTTTTAGTAACAGGAAAAAAGGCTTGATAGCTGCACAGTGACCATCCAAACTAGAATGAACAGTAGATGAAGTCTTTTTCACCATAATAAAAGGGGAAAACCTGCCCATCTATTTTTACATGACTCTAAAATACAGGTTTTAATTTTGGATCTGGCTGAAACTATAGTTCTTCTAATTTACTCACTTGGTGAATAGTTTGATCTTATTCTTACTGGAATCAGTATGGATAAAACACCTACTGGCTTACTGGAAAAAGTACAGGGCTAAAATAAGGCAGTCAAGATAACAAATTTTTGATTCCAGGGTACTTTATCTAAAAAATTTAAAAAAGAAAGATATGTGAATAGGAATAGGAATGAATAAATCAAAATTATGTCATAATTTAACTTCTGATGTTTTACTTATCTGTGTAAGAGCTTAATATAGGAAAACAATTTCACCAACTTATTTTTTTCTGTGGGAAGTTGATAACACACGGTAATTGTTTGAATATGAGAAAGAAATTGGAACCAGCAATGACATTTTTCATTTCTTTAATACAGTTTTTCTTTTCACTTTGGAGTATTATATTCACATCCTGAACTGCATTAATTTAAAAATATGAGATATAAGTTCATAGAAACAAGATTGAGGAGTGATATAAATCAGCAGATTTCCTCCATATTCTTTAAACAAAGCAGAGAGGGAGGAACTAGAGTAGAAAGATGCCTGTGAGTCTTCTCCCTTTCTAAATCATTTTGTCTCTCCTCTCTGAATCTTTCCCATTTAAACAAGATGATGATATTTCTCCAGATATGACAAGAAACATTCTCAGTCCTTAATAAGCTCTTTGTGGAGTCAACAGTCCCACAGCATAATTTTACCTGAGTTGTGGGAGGTTTATTTATGGAGAGTATATGATCTGTTGTGTGTTTTTTCTCTAGAGGTAAGATTCCTCTCACCTAACTTTAGTACTTACAGCCACCTGCATATGAGCTAGTTGCTCTTTATAGCAATTCCATGGCATGACTTGTCTCCTCCTAATGCCAATGCGTGAAACATCAGATTAGTTGTGCTATACAATGTCCCACTTCCATCTCTTGACTATCAAAGGAGCTTTAGGTGACAAACTCAATTTCTAAAATAGGCATCTAAATTATATGAATCCTACTTTAAGGTTTCACAGTTGTTATGTTTATAATCTTTGGAAATGGTAATCTGGCTCTGCATAATATTTTGTTGTTGTAAAAAAAGTCCAAATACTAATGACAGCTTTTTGAAGCAGACAAGAACAAATCTATAGTAGAAAAGTTATTTGTTTTTTAGACTGAGATGTAGAGCTGAAAAAAAAAAAGCCAGCTTTTGGGTGTACAAAGCTGTCTTCAAATCTCAGGGGTTTAATATAGCAGCTGGTCTAATAAAATACATCGCTTCTACCTTGTTTTGTCTAAGCCATCGTGTCTACAACAACATTACTATTATTGTTTTTCATGGTATTTAGGTTTTCTTAGGTTGGAATCACAGCATGCATTTCTTTAAACTAGCTGCATTGTGCAAAATAAGTATAGGGGGTTTTATTAAAATATTACTGTTTTGATTCATTTTGGCAGCTAGAATAAACTGTGCTTCATATATAACACAGAGTGTACCTTTTTCCATTCTGCGCTTTCTTTGAAAGTGATGATTGTGGTTACTAGACAACTGAAAGCTTTTCTTTTATATTTCACTATTCTGAATACAACTCAAACTGAACATAAAGAAAATTGAGTCCTCTCTGAAAACAAAGGTTTTGATTTGAGAGCTGCAGTAAACAGAATAAATGTTTTATTAGTAAGTAGGTGGGTTACGAAGTTTCACTGTAGACATGGTAAATTTATTTTAAACTACTACTTCTGTTCACTACTTACCCGTGTCTTCTAACAGGGCACTTTCAATGCCGATATCAACTGGCATTAATTCCCAGATGGGTAAAGAACTTGAGGAGAGATGTGGGTTTTATTTTTTTGTCATATAACTCTGCCAGGAAACCTTGTCTCTTCCACACACAGCACGGGAGGCAAACGTTACTCACTGTGAACACCTCCTGCTACTTCCGCAGCTTTGTACCCAGAGCTAGAGCCCAAGCACCAGCTGCCTTATAGCAACACATGCTGAACCTGTTCTAACACACCAGCCCCCCTGAATCTGACACAGTTTGTGATTTCAGTCACCAAAACAGGCCTCTCTCATTTTGCCAAGCCTGCCCTTTAAAAGCACAGACTGGCGATGCATTTTAGGTCTTGGTGTCACTTCCAAGATGTGCTTCATCGTTGGCAAGAGCGAAGACCTCCAACGGGGCCACCCTGCCTCCCCACAAACACTGCTGCAGTTGTTCCTGCCCTCCTGCAAACCACCCATCTGCACATCCTCTCCCATGCAAAACTCGGACAGTGGCAGCAGACAAGCCAAGGCTTGGTAGAAAGGTAGCGCAAAAATAATGCTCTGTGAATGGAGGCTGCAGGGACTACGTCTTCTGCAGGGCCAAAAGGAGCACCTACCCACCCCCATCTGAGAAACAGAGGAACCACAGCCTCTGGCTGAGCAGTCACCCCTCCATGCAGTAGCAGAGCATTGCTGAAATCCTGTTTTGATTTTTCAGATGTTTTGGTCCTTCAAAACAATTCCATTAGTTTTTCAGAATTTTTGAGCTAGCATTCAGAATTCAAAAAGTCACTCATGAATAACTTGGTGAAGGGCAAAAAATGCATTGTGATAAGCTAATTTAAATAGAAATAGGCTCATTCCTTTCTGTGGGTTGCATATGTTTTAAAAAAAAAAAAATCTAGATTTTTTTGAGCAAATTCAGTTTTCTGAGGAACTACCCCGACACCTTCAGGAAAAAAGAAAAATAAGGCTAGGTGAACTGTTTGTCATTTTTGTACAGCTAGCAATATCTAAACTTTTTGGTCACATTTGAGGAAAGACAGTTTCTTAGGATGAATGGGAGGGCAGGAACAGAGATTAAGGGAGAAAAGACACTTGTAAAATGTGGATAATGTCACATTTACTGGAAATTATGTGATCATAACAGAAAAAGCATTTATTTTTCCCTACTCTAGTGCACAAATAAAAAGCTGTACACTTATTAGGAAATAGTCCTATGCAGCTACTGTTCTGGCAAAGACAGGTTCAAAAGACTGAAGGAGAAAAATATTTGAAAGAGGTATTCTGGCTTCTGAAAAGTGAAGGACTTTTAAAAATACTTTCGCATGTGTTCTGTAATGCCTTATTCTAATATATTATAAATGCTAGTTGACAGATTACATCTCATATTTTCAAAAGCTAAATTTTGTACTGTTCTGCTCTAGGTGTCTTCTTGTCTATGTAGTTCACGAACATCCTTGTCATCTGTCATAGTAGATTCGATATGCACATAAAGCTGAGGGAACAATGATTTATAAACTCCACTCAGAAAGATATACAGGTATATATACCTGCTATGGGGTGGACAGAAAGCATAAAGCACTGAAAATGTTTATGTAAGTTGGAAGAAAAGATTATCTTTAAATACAAGTTCAGGGTCCTGTTATTACTTAATAATTCTGTAAGAAACATGATAATTTATTTTAGTTGTCAGTACTACGTGTTTTTTTCTGACCTGTCTTTTCAAAACAGTAATTCTGAAAAATGGTACTTAATTCAGCAAAGATAAAACAAACCCAAACAATATAAATTACTCTTTTAGGTCTTACAGGCCAAATTAAACGACTTCAATGACTTGAAAATTTTCTTTCAATTTTTGAATGTATGGCAAAGTAACTCTTCTAAAAAAACATTCCAGCTGACCTAGTTGCCTTATTAAACTGAGTGCTTCATAGTATCAAAGGACAGAAAACTTGCATTAACTTGATTAAAAATACTATACGGCATCAATAGAAAAATGATGAATCTACTCTTGGGATTTTTAAAAGGACTTTGTGAGCAGAAAGGAGACTTTTTTAATAAATAAATTGTTACAGAATGAATAGCTACATGTGTAGAAGGTCCTTATAGTTCCTACTCATGTACGTTATGGAAGAGTAAATGAAATTACTAGAATATGAAATGCAATTCTGGCTCAAGAACTGAATTGGAGGGGGTCTTAATTCTTGTTTGTTTATGGCAGTTGATAACATCTAGTTAAATTAACTGAAATACTGTTAAATTTTCAGGATATGGATTGTTTCTTCACCATGCATGGCAAAAGGGTATTTATTTTGTTAGAGGCCTTTCAGCATTATTGGCATGTTAGGATAGAAAAAAGTTGTTTTCTGCAATTTCAGCAGAAATTTCTCTTTTAATTTCTCAATTAAAAGAGAGACTAGGCCAGTGCTGGAGTAAGTCTGTCATAGAATCAAAACACTGAAGTGGGTTTGCATTGACACCATCTTCATTTTTCTGCTTTATTGTAGTCTGTATAGGATTTTGAAAAAAACCCAAACATTCACACTGCAGTGGTGGGCTGTTATGTTAAAAGACTTGAAAGAGGCTGAAAAGTGCATTCATCTACAGCTAAGAAATGTTTTATGATTTTTTACATATTCAAATATAAAGTATATTCATGTGACTTAAAATTAATTTTACCTGTTGTACTTTTAATTAAAAATATTTAAGTGTTTATAATAAACATACACACACCCATTCACTAAATCTGAATGGAGATTGCTGATTACCAGTCAACAGAAAACATTCCCAGTTCAAACAAATCCTCTTTTCCTTCTCCAAAATCTTTACTGACTTTTTTTTACCTGGGAGGAGAGGAGAGGAGAGGAGAGGAGAGGAGAGGAGAGGAGAGGAGAGGAGAGGAGAGGAGAGGAGAGGAGAGGAGAGGAGAGGAGAGGAGAGGAGAGGAGAGGAGAGGAGAGGAGAGGAAGTTGCTTGTCTTTATTTGGTTTTGTGGGGAGAAAAAAGCAACATATTTTTAACAGTATTCAGCTGTATTTAACCTTTACCAAATTTTGAGTAACAATTATTTGAATAAATATATGGGAATTTCTGCCCTGGGAGGAAAGGACACTTTTAACAGGAGAAAGATAATTTAAAAATCTTGCTTAGAATATATTATTAGAAAGCTCTTCTATGAGAGAAGAGGCAGATTTTTATGCCTGTAGTGATGTACAAACTCTTTTTCCTAAATAAGTTGACAGTTTTTCTGGGGACAGGGGAAAGGATTGCTGTGAATTCAAACCAAGACAAACATATCTTTCCTTCTACTGTGGAACAGGAGCTCAGGAAGACTTTAACAATACACCCTGAAAGATTCAGTGGGTATGGGAGAAAATGAATATGCGAAGATGGTAGGAGTAAGAAGCTTCCACTAGTAGAGATGAGAAAAACACACATAGAGAAGACTGATTTTTTTCTAAAGAAGGCTACTGTAAATGTGTTTATGATTTTCCCTACTGTTGGAATCTACCATTTTTCACAACATCATATTGACATTGAAAACCATGGTGAGCTAGTCAGAAGGCAGGAATATATTTAAGTGAATACAGTTGTATCTGCCGTCATGAATGGCTGCTGTAATCACAGCTTCTAAAACCCATTGTAGGTATCAACAGTCCACAGTACAATGCAGCTCTTCAGAAGACAATAGTTGTCGACATTCCATTAAAGAAAACAATATAAGTGGAATGAATATACTTAGATTCCTTTTTCCTCTGTATAACTAATTTATAAAAGAAATAGCAGAGAGAAAGAAAAACAAGAGGGCAAACTGCTGTGAAAAGTAATTAAAGAGATTAACGCTTGGGAAGGGTAAAATGCTGCTACAGCTACAGTGAAGACTATTTGTCATTCTTTAAACTATTAAATAGATTTTGTTTTTTAAGGTTGTATATTGACATATTGTTATGATTATTAGAGATATCACACTCTAATTTTTATTCTAATTTCTGTTAAAAGAAAAAGTTATCTTTGGCTTTTAATTTATTGTTTATGTACCAACAAGCTCTGTAATATGTATTTGACAAGATTTGCTCAGTTGAAATTATAAATAGTTAGATTCTGGGAGAAGTTCAAAGGTGATGGATATTTAGGTTTTGGGTTTTTTTACATTATATATTTCTGCATTCAGCTGCTGAAGAATGTACCCTACCTGAGTCTTACTGAAATGATGCTTCTATGTAAGTTTACTGCCCAAGGTTTGTATACATTGATCCAATGAAAACATCAGCTAAAAGCAGAGCTAGGCATCATTTACCTATTTAATAAATAATGATTTTTTCCCCCAAAAGGTAGTTTTCACAATCATTTTAGAATGCGTATGAAATCCATTGAAGAGTTTTGCCTTTACCTGTCAGCTTTGCCTTTACGTGTCATCATGAAATATTTCAACTGCATTATGCAGCCTTTTTCTGTTTAAAAAGCTTTATAATCGTTGTCCTCATTCTAAGTAACATAACAAGTGAGAGGCTCCAAATTGCCTTTGAAACTGTTACTATGTAATGTACGGTATGATTTTGGTTTACTTGCTTAGTTGCTTTTAATCTAGAAATGACATTATAACAAAACAAACAATACTGTCAAATATATGAACCTATTTTGCTCCCTCCCTAAATTATGTTGGCTACCTATACAGACATTTGAGAAATCCCTGTACATCTTATGCACAAATGTTAAATAATGTTGAAATGTAAATGCATAAAGCATTTCAGAATAGGTTTTTAAAAGATGAAATTAATGTTTATTGTGGCTTTATTATACAAATAACCTGTCACAGCCTGTAATACCTCCACCATCCTCCCCCTGCTGCACTTAAAAAAAGCCCAACACTTTAGCTAGGCAAAATCAGACATATTTTTTTATTTTGTCCGATAAAAGTAAGGTAGGATTTTTTCATCCACACAGCACATTGTTTTAAAATAACCTTGACTGGCTATGTGTCTGGTACTCCACTCAGGCATTGTTATAGGGGTTAAATTGCAAGCTGCAAAAATTGTAAATGTGAGTATGAAGCAGCTTGCCAACTAGACAAGCACTTAGAATTCTTCTAATCTTTTTTTCATATGTCATCTGTAAGAAAGTGAATGCTTACATTATAAATCAGACTTTTAAACATTGCTTGCTAATGCCTTGTTTTCTTTCTAGGAGATTTATTTCTGCTTAACACAGCAGGAAAAATTAGCTAAGATTATTTAGTTTCTTTTTTTTTGGAATCATGAGTCAAGTGTTGATGGTCAATGAATGCTAGAGAAAGATACTGCAGCAAATGAGGCTCAAAAAGTCTTGTAATACTACTGGTGATTAATTATTAGAATGTACTGCTTGAAAGATCACACTGTTCACAAAGTCTTTTTCTGAGTGACATAATTCTGTTACTTGCACAGTGGTTCCATCAAATGATGACTTTTGTGACACTGCTAGAGTCGGTGATGTGTCACCCCTGTCTGGCACTCATTCTTAAAAAACAGGTTTTTGTTACCAACTAAACAAATAACATGTTCTAAGCACCTGCCGTAATACTACATTACAAGAGCAGTAATAGACAGGAGCTTTCTGGATGTGTCTAGACAGTTCCAGGTTTGGATATCTTTTAAAAAATTTTCTTTAGTTTCACTGCTAGATGAATTCAAAGACTCAAAACTCAAAATCTCTTTTCACCTCTCAGTCATCTGTAGCAAATTCAGAAGGAGAGACACTAAATTTCTGTTTATAAATTAACAGGCTTATCTCATTGTCATTCCTATCTGACAAATGTCTACATCACAAAAAATGCCATTACAGTCACCAATAATCGGCACCCTCATGGGTAATCTCATCAGAGAAGAAGAGGCTTGAATAGTTTTGGAGGCTGTTACTAGCCTCACCATGAGGTGGACTCCCAAAAGTACATTAGCCAAAGAGGCGTGGAGAAATCTTCTCTTCTGGTCTGGTTTGTAGATAAATAAAAGAATTTGGTTCATGATATCATGATAATTCACTACTTAGGACAAATAACTTCATTTAAAATTAAATGGCCTCTGTCCTGTTTCTAAAATTTTTTCAAGTTTGCCTGCGGCTGTTACAGAAATGGAAAAATAACTCTTGAATTTCAAATCAAGGTTTTTTTAAAATATTGCCTAGGTTCAAATTCTTTTTTTCACATGGAAAGGAAGAAAAGAGTTGTGGTACTCCCTTACGTCACTACAAAATTCCTTCAACCCACTTGTATTTTGCAGCCACATAGTTCAGAAGCTGACAGTAGGTATTAGTTTGTGCACTAACTCTTGACTACAGTCTGAAGAGATGATCAGTCTTTGGTGTTGGTCTTTGAAACTCACCATTGCTTTAATCAGGATCCTAGAGTTCTGTTGGTATTCTCTGAAGGCTCTCCGAGGTGTTACTTCACAAAATAATTTTGTAGAATTAAAATGAAGTTTGAGACAGTTGTTATGAGACCAGTGTGGGTAGATATATATTTTTAATGGTATTGATTTTATAAACTGGTTGAATTGTTAATCCCTTTACTCAATTTTTATTTAATTACTTTCAAATAGCTATTTATAGGGTGAAAATCAGTATTAGCATTCAGAAAGGCCATATTTTTTCAAAACAAGCAAGAAACAAAACCCCACTACCTAACAGGATAACTA